>NW_007726285.1:663380-686245 GCF_000696425.1 Galeopterus variegatus | reverse complement strand
ACCGGCAACCGGCCCCGGATGAGGCGAGGCGGGGCGGGGCGGGACCCTCGCCGGCCGCTCCTGGACGCGGGGAGAAGGGCCAGGGCCGCGCCTGCAGCGTGTCCGGGACGCGCGCAGCACTCCGGGCCTCGGTGCTCCCGGCTGCTCCGTGAGCCGGCGCTTGACGCGCAGAGGGGCTGCTGGCGGGTCTGTGACCAGCGGGTCCACGCGTGTGCGTGTCCTGGGCAGGGACTCGCTTTAACCAGATCGTCACAGGGGACGGAATTGGGAAGAGGCCGACTGCCGCTCACTGACGACTGCTCGCAGTCGCCGGCGGACGGTGTTTAGAAGGACATGCAGGCGGGGGAGGGTGTGGTTGGTTACCGACGACGGGCACTGGCTCGGAGGATGGCGACCAGGTAGGAAAGCCGGCCGAGCGCGCTGAGCTGCACCGGGAGGGCAGGAGCCTGCGTGTGTCTAGGAGGAACATCCTAGTGTCTGAATTTGCCGCTTTCCCCAGGTGGGTTTTCTAGAACAGCAGGTGCCCCCACCAGTTAGAAATCCTGCCTGGAATCTATTTTGTTCTTATCTCTGAGGTGTAGACTTAATTGAAATGGGTACGTTGACAACTGGGATAGAACAAAACATGCAGCATGCTGTGCTGCTGATGCCCCGAGTTCTGACGGAGAGCCCTGGGCTGAGTGGTCACACCCTTGAAATTGGCAACATTCAAGTGTTCCAGGCTCCTGTGAGCACAGGGAATACTTACAGTGGGGTTTGGGGAAAGGGATTTCCCAGAACCCAAGCCAGGAAGTGATTCTAAGATTTGCAACTTCACTCCCTCTTTAACCTCTCGGGAAGTGTCTGTTTAAGTCACTGAATGACCAGCCCTTGAGTTGCACAGGAAGTAAACTTGTTGCATAAAGTGAAAAATGACAACAACTGCTGATGCTGCTTCCCCAGGCCACTGAATGAGGATGTCAGTTCCTGCCTGTGCTGGAGAGAAGGGAAGTGAGAGGAGAGATTGATGCCCGCTGGCTCCTAGCTTACACTGCCCCATGCAGGAGTTGTAGGAAGAAGTGCTTTGATATCATTCCCAGGTGCTGACATCTTTTCCTTTGAGTCTTGAGAGTGAACATACAATCTGTGCCCCAGGCAGAGCACCACTGATAGACCCTGGAGAGATTACTAGCTAACTAGCTAACCACTAGATAAGCCTGCACCAGGCAGGAGTAATGGAGTGATTCCCTTCTAGCAGCCTGACTCTCACCATTTCTCTTCCCTGGACCCAGGAAGCATATACAGAATACCTGAGAAGCATTCATTACATCTCCCAGGTGTTACTGGAGGAAGTGGAAACCACTAAAGGTATGGCTCTCAGCCTCGCCCATCCTTCCATGCTGTGCAAACTGTGGTCAGTTTAGCCCTTGATGAGTCCCAGGCTTGGAGGTCCCATGTCTTTCCAGCCGAGTCATTAGCAAAAGTTGGACCATTGAGAACTCAGTGAGCATGAGCTGTCATAGCATGAGCTGTCATAGCATGATTTGGTGGCAGGAAAAGACCCATCTGTAGGGAAGGGGATGGAGATTGGGGTGGGGCAAGGCTTGGCTCCAGGGTAGGGAGGCGTAAGCTGTGTGAAGTTGGAGGGAGCATTCCCAGCAGAGGGGTGTGTAAAGTCCCTGAGGGGAGTGGGTGCAGGCAGGGCTCTGTACATGTTGGGTGGGGCTGGGGTCCTTCAGGGGTGAAAGGAGCCCCTGGAGGCTTTGAGCTTTAAGGGAGAGGCTGGCATGAAAGCAGAGCCTCTGGAAGGCTCTGTAGTGAGGGCAGCAGTGGCTGTATTACCAGAGGTGAGAGAAGTGAATGGCTTGGGAATGCACTTGAGGGGGGCACCAACCAGACTTGCTGGGGGAACGTGGTAGGTCAGGAGTGGACCTATGAGGGAAGGACATTAAGTTTGAGGTGGCAAGCAGCCCGTTGCACATAGGAGCACAGAGGCCAGGTACAGTGAGGCGCCAG
The DNA here is from genome assembly GCF_000696425.1 of Galeopterus variegatus. Lineage (NCBI taxonomy): Eukaryota > Metazoa > Chordata > Mammalia > Dermoptera > Cynocephalidae > Galeopterus > Galeopterus variegatus. The sequence continues at coordinate 684,250 of NW_007726285.1, read as the reverse complement.
TCCAGGACTGAGGGCCTGGGAGGAGGGAGCAGCAGGAGGAGCCCGGGGGAGGGTGATGTCCCAAAGGACAGAGAAGCCCCAAGTGGCCTGCGAAGGTGGGGAAGAGTGAAAGGGGTTTCCAGGGAAGTTGGAGCTGAAACAGGGTGTGGAATTAAGAGAAAACGGGGGTCTGTGAGGGGTTTGCTGTCAAGGGGAGCAGGGAAGGGGATCAGGAACTGGGGCTGGCTGGGTCCAGGGAAGGGTTACAGAGTGGCAGCTCCTGCAGGGTGTGTGTCTGCTGATGGGAGCCATCCCCTGAGGAGGGATGGGGCAGGAAAGAGCTTCTGGATGAGCAAGTGGGGTGTATTAGGCACAACCAGAGGTGCCGGGGCCATGCCTGCAGAGAGGCATGTCTGCGGTACATGCAGCAGGTGGGAGATGGGGTGTGGAGATTCCCCTCAGCACATCCTCATCTCTGTGCAATGGCCCATGTGGGCTGTGGGGCCCACTTCCCTGAGGGGCTGTAGTTGCAGTTGAAGGCATCAGTGAGGAGGAAAGTCTCCATGCAGGCACAGGGCTCAGACAGTCAGACTGATGCTGGGCTGGCCAAGCACAGAGCCACACAGGGCAAACCCAGGGCAGGTGACCAGAGATTCATGAGGAGTGGGCTTGCCCAGCCTTTTCTCTTCCTGGTTTTTATCTCAGTGAGCATCTGATTACTGGTACTGCTGACTGTGACCAGCCTTCTTATCCTTTCCCCAGAAGCCGGGGAAACTGTGCCCCCTGATACCTCAAAGATGCTGAAGCTTGCTGAGCAGTGTCTGGAGAGGGCCCAGTCAACAGCTGCCAAGCTTGGTGGGTCTCTGGGGGCATCCCCCAAAGGATGCATTTCCTTTATGGAATATGAGCCCACCCGGCTAACCCTTGGCTATGTATGGCTTGCAGGGAAAACACTCCTGAAGCCAGCCATGCCTGCGGCTACTCCAGTGCCCTCATCCACCAGCCGACACCGCCGGGTATACTCAGATGAAGGAGGGAAGCTCTCTCCTTTTCTGCCACCTGAAATTTTCCAGAAGCTTCAGGTGGTAGAGTCGCAAAGCTCTAAGAAGTAAGATGGGGCAAAATGGGAGGTGGGCTGAGACTTGGCATTGGGTTTAGAGGCCGAGCAGCGTGAGCTGATCCTGGTGAATTTGGTTAATATGGGTCCCAGAAAGGGAATACCCTTTTTGCTGGCAGAGGCAAAGGCATGTTCTCTGGAGGAAAACACTTTCATCTTTCATAAAATAAGTAGCACACAGTGGAAGATAAGCAAGCACAGAAGAAGACAGGAAGCTGAGGGAACGATAGCAGGAACAGATCTGCAAAGTCTGCAAGTAGAGTTATCAGGCACAGGTTAACAATTATGCTGTCTGTACTTAGAGAAACAAAAGGCAAGTTTGAAATATGTGTAGGGGGAATAAGAAACTATAAAACCTGTCCCAGCAAATAAAGAGCCAAATAGAAATAAAACAGAACACACAATGCTGAAGCTGTTTTTAAAATCTAGTTGGGCAGGTTTGCCCGTACTGGCCGGCCACCAAAAAGAAATTTTTTAAATAATAAAAAAATAAAAACTAGTTGGGAACAAGAATAAATTATGTCTTCCTGTAGAACCCACACATACATATAAAAGTGAGTGGACATGTTTATAGTAGCAGAGTAGACATAGTTGGAGAGAGAATTTTAGTGAGTTAGAAAAAAGGTCAAAAAGCATTTGTCACAGAAACAAAGACAGAAAATATGAGAGACAGAAGTTTTAACATAAGCTTATTGGAGTTCCAGAAAGAGAGGAGAAAGGAAATGGGAGAGGCATTATGTAAAGATATAATCATAGACAGTTTTCTGGAACTGGTGAAAGACACTAAGACATGGATGCAAGAAGCCCAGTGAGTCCCAAGTAGGGTAAACAAGGACCCGCTCCTCCTGGGCCTCGGCTGCTTGGGAGGCTGCTGTGCCCCTTCTGGCTTTCCAGGCACCTCATTTTTACACTTGCGGCTTCAGGGCAGACCAGGCACAGGATTTGAGTCTCAGGACAGACTCCCCTCCCTCAGACTTGTTTTCCCACATCCTCTCCTCTGCCGCCCCAGAAGCAGGAAGGTGTATGAGGCCAAAAGCTTTCAAGGTGTAGTGGCTCCTGGGACTGTTGTTCTGCCTTTCACAGGTTGCAGCTAATGAAGCTGTTGGCCCATGCGGGGCCTTTAAAGAGTTTCATGTCATTGTCACACATATACAACTGATTTTTTTACAAAGTTCAGATGTCCAGCTTTACTTGAAAAGCCAAAATTCCTGGCAATACCAAGGCCTGTGTTTGGGAAAGGCAGTTTAGAAGGGGCGGGGATCTCCAGTCCACCCCAGACCGCTCACTCTACATTTCCTGACTGCCCCCATCGCAGCAGCACCTCCTCCTCACCCCCCGGGTCTCAGAGCAAAGTTGGCGAGGGTGAGAAGGAGGTTCTTCAGGTCACCTGAGGTGTTCTGGGGTTCCTGGGGCCTGGACAGCAGCTTGTCACCATTTCCAGAGAGCTGACACCCCTGGAGGAGGCCTCACTGCAGAACCAGAAGCTGAAGGCCGCATACGAGGCCCGGATGGCCCGTCTGGATCCCAGCCAGGCCATGCAGAAGACATCCCTGGTGAGCAGGACCCAGGGAGGGCCTGGGGTTGGTCAGAGAAGGGTCCAGGATGGGGGCTTACCTCCTCCTTCCCTTCTCAGACCCTCTCTCTGCAGCGGCAAATGATGGAGAACCTGGGGATCGCCAAAGCCCGGGAGCAGACAGCATCCTTTCAGCCATCCTGTTGTCCCTGAGGGGACTGAGAGTGTGTCACTGAGCTGAGGGCACAGAAGGGGGCAGAGTAGGGAGTAAAGGTGCCAGGGTCGGGATGTGGGAATGAGAATTCTACCAGCTTTGGAGAGGCATGTCCCCTGGGCTTGGTCCTCTCCCCTCTCCAGCCTTCAAGTTGGCAAAGAAGTGCCTCCCCCGGAAGTCTTCCCTGGAAACAGCCCCTCCCTGAGTCAGTGCCTGTCCTTCCAGCCCCGCCCGCTCGCTGGACCCCTGTGTTCCTTCTGTCCCCTGGGACATCCTGGGTGCTTGGTGGTGTGCGGAGTGAATGAGGGACAGGGAAGGGGTGGAGGGCCCGCTGGGACCAGACCCTGCCGGCTGCTTAACTCTGCCGCCCCAGCTCCAGCGGAAGATGGAAGAGCGCCGGCTGCGGCTCCAGGAGGCCGCCAACAGGTGTGTCTGCACATCTCCCAGGCACCCGTGGGGAGGACTCGTAGCGGCTCCCACGTCTGTAGGTCTGCAGCCTCATCCTTCCTCCCCAGGAGGTTCTGTAGTCAGGTTGCCCTGACCCCGGAAGAGCGGGAGCAGCGGACCCTCTACGCCGCTATCCTTGAGTACGAGCAAGACCATGTGAGTCCCAGTATTGGAGCAGGTGGGGGTGGGGCCAGGGTCAAATGGGCCTGCTGGTTTGGGTTTCTCTGTACCCCAGGGAGGGCCCCAACCATCTCCTGAGGCGAAATCTTGGGGTGGAGGGGACGAGGGGCATCCCATCGTGGGGGACCCACTGTGCTTTCCTCCAAGGCCCCCTGTCCTGCAGGACTGGCCGAAGCACTGGAGGGCTAAGCTCAAGAGGAGCCCAGGGGACCTGTCGCTGGTGACCAACCTGGTCTCCCACCTGCTCAGGTATCCTGGGCCTTCAGGCCCTCCTCAATTTGGCCCACAGAGCCCCCGTCCACCAGACTTGGGCTCCTCCCCTGGGTGCCAGGTGACGTGGAAGAGGTTAGAAGGGAAGGAGATTAATTGGGACGTCTGGGGAAGCTGCTGTATGGGGTCAGTGCTGCCAAAGCCCCCACCTGGTGGCCACCAAGGGCCCCTACGACGTGCCCACCTGGGGACCTTAGCCCCCCTCTGTGATGGTGGGCTTTCCTTGGCTCCCTTCAGCCTCCAGAGGGGGCAGGTCAGACTTTATTTGCAGCATCCACCAAAAGGAAATAACACACGAATCACTCTCCGAAGTCTTTCATAGTGTGGCAGCTTCATAGATGGAGGCCACAGGTGAGGGTGCGAGTCTTAGACAGGTGGGTTAGTGACTGGTGGGGCCACCAAGGAGATCGCAGCCCCTCCAGCTCCAGAAGGGACTGCCGCGACACATGTTTTCTGCTGAGGGGCAAGGATGGGGTGGGTTGTCCCCGTGCCCCTCTGCTGCCTCCACAGGGAGCGTGGCAGCTTCCTTGTCAGCCCACTCCTGTCCTTGCAGCCTTCCTGACCACCCGATCACGCAGCTGCTGAAGAAGCTCCAGTGTGCAGTGTACAGTGCACTATACCCCATCGTGAGCAGGGGTGCTGCCAGCAGCACGTCTGCCCCGGACTGCTGCTCCCTGCCCCCGGATGCTGATGGGCTGCTGGCTCCTGGGAGCAGGCGGCTCCGGTCCTCGCAGAGCCTCTACTGCATGCTCTCTCCGCCAGAGCCCGGCACGGCCCTGCAGCCCCAGGACAGACCCCCTGTGGCCTCCCCCTTACCCCTGCTACACCCCGGCTCTCCGGATATAGGGGCAGACAGCAGACCCACAGGACTTCCCTCACCCCTGGTGGATGCCTCCTCCCTCCTGACAGATAAGGACAGCTCCTTTGAGGACCTGGAACAGTTTTTGGCTACGTCTGAGAGGTGGGGTCGGGGTCTTGGGGGGCAGCCCGAGCCACAGACCCCAGGGGTGAAGAGGGAGCCTTTGCTGGAGTGGCTGAGGAGCACCGTGAAGGACATACACAATGCTGTCGGTGAGGCCCGCGGGGCGCGGGCTGGGCGGGGGGGCAGGGCACTCTGACTCTGAAGGCTTAAGCCAGCAAGTACAGCTTGCCGTGTCCCTCCCCTGGATGGCAGCCAGGCCAGCCCTGATCTACAGAACCCTCTGCACCCATCCTCCCCTGGAGCCGAGCACTCTGCATAGCAGCACAGGCCCTGGCCCTGCTGCAGCCCTCGGAGGGTGGGTAGACAGTTGTGTCAGTGCAGGGTCCCCCCTCCACACCCGGCTGTGTCCTCACTGGGCTGCATAGGAGGCAGGAGACATGGTCTGTTTACCCCTTGCTTGTCTGCCTGGTCCATTCCAGTGTTCTGTTTGGGGAAAAGTCTGCCTGACAGAGCTTCTGGTCAGCAGTTGGTCCTGGTGTCCCACTGGGTCAGACTCAAGTCCCCAGCCAGGGATTGTGGAACATGTGCAGCCTGGTGGTGTGTCAATGGCTGTCCTGTTAGCCTTTCTACTTTGGAATAGTGTGTAGCTCCCCCAAAGGTTGGAGCTCAGGGTGGCAGATGACTTCCGAGTCCCTTCTAGGGTTTTCTAAGAACAGTGAGGAAGACCCAACAGCCAGGGGTTCTCACTGTGCGTCCTCCCTGTGCTGCCCACATTCTGAGGGACTCTGGACAGGGCTCGAGCCTCCCCAGGCCTGACTCCTGTCTTCACATGTGATTCTCACTTCCTTCCTGGTTCCTGTGGTCTTGGGTACAGGTCCTTTTCAGAAAGAGACCATTCTCCCCTCTCCTGAACAGAGCCCTTGGTCCAGGAAGGGCAGGGACGGCTATGGGGGAAGGGCCAGGCGGAGCCCCCTCCCTGCCGAGTCTAGACACTGCTCTGCTTCAGGGAGGCTGGCTCGAGGTGGGAGGGGGACACCACAGGCATGGAGTCTCCAGTGGAGGCCACAGGTGAGGGCCTGTCTGGACACCCTGGCTCTGTCCCGGCAGACAGGCTGCTCTCACTGACCCTCCTGGCCTTTGAAAGCCTAAACACAGCTGCCTCCAGGGACCGCTGCCTGGCGTGCATCGAGGAGCCCTTCTTCTCCCCGCTGTGGCCTCTGCTGCTGGCGCTCTACAGGTAGGGCCCATCTGGCCCCTACCCACACGACCTGGGGTCTCCCGGCTCCAGCCATCACAGGGTCCACTTTCATCTGGCTTTTTGTGCTTGTGGCCGGGGCTCAGCTTTGAGGCCACCTCCAGGTGTTTACAGTCTACAGGTGGGGCCTTGCTCAGGAGCTTCACCAGCTTCCCAAGACTGAGCCCCAAGGACCCCCAGCCACAGCCCTGCCTCTGTCAGTAGGGTGGGGTCCCCTGGGTGGCTGAGCCTGGCCTCTCTCCACCCAGGAGTGTGCACCGAGCCCGGGAGGCCACCCTGAGCAGGAGCATGGAGCTCTACAGGAATGCACCCCCCACAGCCATTGGCATCCCCCCCAAGCTCCTCCCCCAGGACCCTGAGGCCAAGGGGGCTGGTGTCTACCCCTACTGCACGGCAGCCCAGGAGCTGGGACTGCTGGTCCTGGAGAGCTGCCCCCAAAAGAAGCTGGAGTGCATCGGTGAGGGGACATCTGAGAGGTGGGGGCCCAGTGGGTGACTTGGAGCCTGTGCCTTCACCTCTGAGCTACAGATTCTTCTCTGGTCCAATGTGGGGGGCCTGTGGGGCATAAGTGGTGTGGGAGCAGTACCCCTGGGGGTTTGCTCCAGTCTGCCCATCCCTGCATTTCAGGAGGCAGGTGGGTCAGTGATGCCAGGGACCTTGACAGGCTACTCGGTGGGGGGGCAGTAGCATGGGCCCCTTGGGGCCTTCCTGTCCCTGCTGGGTCCTACTGTTGCACCTCCTACCCAGTCCCCCCACCTGAAGCCACACTTCTGACTGCAGTGCGGACCCTGCGGGTCATCTGTGTCTGTGCAGAAGACTACTGCCACGCCCAGGAAGCTGTAGCCGAGGCTGGGCCCCAGCCTGGAGCCCCTGCTGCCATGTGAGTCCCAAGAGGACAAGGCAGGGTGGCTGGGGAGGGCACGGCTCCAGCCCCCAGGATCACTCGTGTCAGCCATCTAGGTAGAGCTTCTTAGGGACCAGGGACCCCCTGGCTAATCTGGTGAAATCTAAGACTGTTCCTCCCAGAAGCGTGTGTTGACACTCACCCTCACGTGTCAGGCGCAAGGCAGTTGCAGACCCTCTGAAGCCACCATTCCCAGGGAAGGGCCTGCTCCTTGCACTGACCTCCCAGCTGAGGGGTCCTGGGGTATTGTGGTGCCCAATCCTGCCTCAATCTCCCCAGCAATCTTCTGACCTGGCCTTGGTGTCCACCTGGAGCTGAGGTCCCCCTCAGCACCTGCATGGGCCAGCCCCTGAGAACACCTGTCCCTGCAGTCGCCCTGCCCCAGGGCCATGTGGCTGGGTCTGGTGGGAAGGGGCCAAGCTGCCCTGGCTCCCATGGGTCCCCTCACCCACTTTATAAATCAGGCTTCTGAGTAAGTCAACTGCAGGTGAGAAATTTCCAGGGCTAAAGTGTTTGCAAGTCCTGGCCACAGCCCTTCTGTGGAGCTGGGGTGGGGGGGCAGGAGCTGCGTCCTGCAGGTACAGCAGGCAGGTGGGGCCTCCCTGGCCTGCAGGGAAGGGGCCAGACTTGTGCCTCAGTCTTAAAGTTCACTGTCCCCTTGGCTCCTTGCCCCCCACACTACCCAGAGGCTACTGCCTGTGGGGCATGTGGGGTCTGAGCACCCTGTGGGGGGCTTCATTCACTCCCTCAGTGCACTGAGACCCTTCCTGAGGCGGGTCTGGGTGCTGAGTGACACAAACTCAGCCTCCTGCCTAGAACTGCTACATCAGGGTGGACGCTGGTGGACTAGAGGGGATCCTGCGGGGAGAGGAGCCCTCCCCTCCACCATCCTGCACCCAGGCTTGTGCTGCCCCACTTCTGCACCATGAGGGTAGCACACACTGGAGGGGCAGGGGGGCCGCCACGGGCCCAGCCCTAGCACCACAGCTTAGGGGCTCCTGTTGGGGACAGCCCTGCTGCTCCAGGTGGCCTCCTGTGCTGCTGGTGGCCAGAAGGGAGCAGGGAGAGCAGCTGAAGCCAAGACCTTCAGGGGCCACTGGGCTTTGGGGAGTGAGTGGCCTCTGCCCCAAGCCCATTGGTGGCAGCACCTGTGCCCACAGAGGCGCCGACGACCTGCTGCCCATCCTGTCCTTCGTGGTGCTGAGGAGTGGCCTCCCCCAGCTGGTGTCGGAGTGCGCGGCCCTGGAGGAGTTCATCCACGAGGGGTAGGAGCCCCCCGGGGGGTGGGGGCAGGCTGGGGGTCTCCATGGGAAGACCACCAGGGGACCTCACCCCCAGACCTAAACCACTGGTTTGGCAACCGCAGGCTGGTGGGAGCAGATGGTGCTGCCAAAGGCCCACTTTGCAGCTCTACCTGTCACAGCACACAGCTTTGGGAGCCCCTCTAGGGTCCACATGTGCAGAGTGATCACTGCCAACCTGTCCCATAGTCTCCCACTCAGCACACCCTCCCTAGACAGGAGCTGAGGGGCTGTCCCCTGGGCAGCATATGCTTGGGGAGGGAGCTGTCGGGTGCTTGAGGCCATACCCTGGCCCTGCCATCCGAGGATGAGAACAGAATGGGAGGAAAAAGCCTCCCCAGCTCCTTGATCATGCTGCCTTCCAGAGTGCTGGGGCGTGTTCCTTGTCCCCTCCAGATAATGTCTGTGCTGCCTCCATGCAGGTACCTGATTGGAGAAGAGGGTTACTGCCTGACATCACTGCAGAGTGCCCTGAGCTACGTGGAGCTACTGCCCCGAGGCGCCCTGGGCAAGTAGTGGAGGTCAGACCCTAGGGTTCCTGAAGGTTCAGACCTCCCAGGGCCGTCCTTCCTGCACCATGGAGCCACAGGACCCTCTGAGGACTGTCCAGGAGCTTCATGCTGCCCAGCACACTTGGTGCTGGGGCCCTTGGGGAGGCGGGCCAACTGTGGGGGGGACTCTCCAACTCTTGCCCAATTCCTAACCCACATCTGCCCTCGGGCTTGAGCCGGCATCTGCTCCTGATAGGATGTGGCCAAATCAATTCCTAGGAACCAGGCCCTTCTCTCGTTTGTGCCAGCTCTGAGAAGCCCCTAAAAAATGAGCCACAAGCTCCCCTGGGGCCCCCCAACAGGGACACTGGGGTGGCCCCTGGGGGGCATCAGGGCAGAGTGGGGGCTGTGAGCCAGCTGACAGCAGTGGTCTGATTTCTCTCCCCTCCCATCCCCTGGGACTGTCTAGGCTCCTCTGAGCCAGTCTCTCACTGGAGTCGAGAAAGAGCGTGGCCTGGGCCTGGTTGGTGGGAGACTGTGCTGCTTACTACAGGGAGGGCCTCCCCTGCCCATCCTCCCACCTGGGCCCAGAACAGTCTCTGCTCCTGGCTTACCTGGGCCATGGGCACTGGATATTCCAGAACCCCCGGCCAACTCCCGCTCCCTGCACATCCTCTCCCAGCTCAGCGTGAGCCCCAGGATCAGCACCCTCAACTGTTACGTGCCCCTGTGCGGCCACCAACCCATCTGAAATAAAGGGGTCCTGCTGTCTTTCAGTGTTGCTCACTTGGCACCCACCTACTGGCCACTGCAGAGACCACTGAGGTCAGGGGATGAGGAGCCACAGCTGCTTCCACCTGATCCTCTGTGCAGGAACAGATCATCCTGGGGCTGTATCTGGCCAGGGAGGTGTGGGCTTCACCCTTTAGAATGGGACAGTTTGGCAAGGCATCAGTGGGTTTGGGGGCCAGGGTGAGGCCACCGCTGAGGACTTGAGCCCAGAGCACTCACCTGAAAGCCTCTCGGGAATCATCATCATTCTGTACGTTGGGGGACACAACATGAATGCCCCCTGGTGGTAGTGTGTGGGCCCTGGAGGGGAGGCGGCAGGTGGCCGGGTGCTGAGGGAGGGTCTCAGTCCCAGACCACCAGCAGCTGACCATGGGGGTGGTTTCCTGGGGAGTGAGTCTTAAAAAACAGTAGCAGCTGGCATCTGTGTGACACTGTTCAGAACCCTCCACAGGCAATAACCGGTTTACTCCTCATGAGGACCCCATGAGCAAACAAGTGATGTACCTCTCCAGGTGGGTGGCAGAGCTGGCTCTGAGTCTGGGAGGCCAACTTCAGGGACCAGCCTGTGAACAGTGCCTGGCTGGGCTGGAGCAGGGTCCTCTGGCAGGAGCCTTCATAAGGTGGGAATAAGCTAGGGGCCCCCCTGACTCAGCAATTCCCTGCCGCCAGCCCCTCACCCAGTGCCCCAGGAACAAACAGGCCAGCACACACCTGCTCTGCCTTGTGCTTGAAGCTTTCAGTCCTGTGCATCCCAGCCCTCTGCAGAGAAGAGGCCCAAACCCATGGCCAGCCCTACCCTTAGACTCCCCGGCATTCTGCTGGCTCCAGGCGAGAATGTTATCTCTATTCACAAGCTTGTATTCTTGTGAGGAGCAGAGTTCTGAATCCCCAAACCTGGATATAAGTCCCAGTCAGCCATGGAGGCCTGGTGGGTAACATCCCCACTCCAGGCCTCAACTCTGTCATCTAGAAGATGGGATTTTAAAGCCCACTTTGTAGAACAGCGGAGGGTGAGTTGTGTCCTGAGCAAGTCCTAACATCGGGAGTACCTTTTGGCTTTGCATGAGGGCCACACCTGCAGCACCAAGTGCTTTGACAGCTCGGAATATTCTGGCTCACCTGTCTCCTTGGCACCAAGATCAGGCAGGCTTGTGTTCAGGCGCTGTTTCTCGCTGTGTGACTGTGAGCTAGTCCTTTAGCCTTCTGACCCTGAGGCTCCTCCATAAAACAAGGATGAATAATAGAAACGTCCCACTGGAAATTCAGCAAATCAAGAAGGGAGGAGCCCCAATAAGAAAAATAGCAAAGTCTACAAACAGGCTAGTTGTAGAGAAGGAAACCAGAAAACTTAGCCAGCATAAGAAGAGATATTCAGGGCCGGCCCGATGGCGCACTGGATAGTGCGCCGCTTGGGAAGCGCGGCGGCGCTCCCGTCCGAGGGTTCGGATCCCACATATAGACCGGTTCCCGCTCACTGGCTGAGCGAGGCGCGGGAGCAACACCGAGGCTTGCGATCCCGTTGCCGGTCCCCGGTCCGGTACGGGGGCAACACTGAGGGTTGCGATCCGTTGCCGGACACGGAAAAAAGACAAAAAGACAAAAAAAAAAAAAAAAAAAAAAAAGAGATATTCAAAATCAACAAAAATCAGGAAATGCAGATTCAAACACGATAGAACTTTACACCCAATGGGCTGGTGAAAATCAGAAAGCTGGACAAAGCTGGGTAGGGTGGTTTGGCGGGAGTAGGTGGACCCAGAGAACCAGCTGGCAGTCCTGGGCCAAGGTAAGTGTAGATGAACCCTCTGACCTGCAAGTTTGCTCCTGCTTATAGCCTGAGGTCCATAGAAGCATGCGTATGCACAGAGCTGAGGCGATGTGGCATCTATCTGGGACAGCAGAAAGAGAATGTGATGGCACCAGCCCTAGATTGCTACCACTGCATAACAAACCACCTTGCTCACTGGCTATGTACACAACAGTTATTTTGTTCATGCACTTTCGATCTGGGCAGGGTTCAGACTGTACTTCCGGCATCAGGGAGGGCAGCTTCCAGGTTGGGGTAGCCTGATGACTAGGGCTTGGCTCATCTGAGCATCCATCTGCTGTCTGCAATGCATGCTGGCTGCGGCCAGGACTTCAGTCGGCTGTCAGAACAACTCTGTGAGGCCTGGGGAGTGTCCTGGGGCTGCTGTAAAAAGATGCCACTAAAAGGGAGCCTTAAAGCAACAGAAATTTATTCTCACAGTTCTGCAGGCCAGAAATCTGAAACCAAGGTGTCAGCAGGACTGCACTGCCTCTGAAGTCCTTAGGACTTCATCCTAAACGCTGCCTTGCCTCCTCCAGTTTCTGGTGGCTCTGGAAATCCTTGGCGTCCCTTGGATTGTGGCCGCATCACTCCAGTCCCTGCCTCCATTTCCACGTGGCCATCTACCCTCTGTATGTGTCTAAATTTTTCTCATAAGGATACCAGTCATACTGGATTTAGGGCTCATCCTAATCCAGAATAAGCTCATCTTAACGTGGTTACATGCAGAAAAACCCTATTTCCAAATAACATTCAGTTTCCAGGTGTACATGAATTTCAGGTGGACATTGCTCAGCTCGGTACAAAGTCTCCATGGGCTGCCAGCTTTCCCACAGTATAGCGGCTGGGTTCCAAGAATGAGCATCTCGAGACAACAGGGCAGGGGGAATGGCATTTTTTTTTTTTTAAAGATGACCGGTAAGGGGATCTTAACCCTTGACTAGGTGTTGTCAGCACCACGCTCTCCCAAGTGAGCCAACTGGTCATTCCTATATAGGGATCCGAACCCATGACTTTGGTGCCATCATCACCACACTCCCAATTGAGCCACGGGCCGGCCCTGGAAATGGCATTTTTATGATCTAGTCTTAGAAGTCTCACAATGTCATTTCCAGTCTACACGTCAAGGCAGGTGCAAAAACCCACCCAGGCTGAAGGAGAGGAAAACTAGACCTGCTGTTGGACGAAGGAGTCAGCGTCATATGAACTCAGTCACAGACTGGGGAAAGCAGTTAAGTCAACCCTATTCTGCACAAAAAGAAAATGAAGGGAGTTGCAGGAGCGTGAACTTAGCTGTCCCCTTACAGTTGGTGTGGTCCCATGGATGGCACTTGGTACCAAGGCAGGTTCAGAAAACAGCAAGCGAAAGACTTCGTGTCTAGTGGTGGCCAGCAAAAGGACTCAGGGAGTCCTGCCCACAAGTCTCTGAAGCATCTAATGACAGGATAGCAGGGAACGACCAGGTGAAAATTCTAAGAGAAAGCAGGGACCTTTCCCCCTGTCAGGCCCCATTTCAAAAAACTTGGGCCTTGGTTTTGGCGGTCTGGAGAAGTGAGGGTACTCAAGTCAAGGAGCAGAGCCGGCCCTCGCGTCTTTAGCTGGGACCCGCAAGGGCAGAATCTCCTCCACCCCCGGAGACTGCGTGGAAAATGCCTTTAGCACCAAGTGGAGCCCCCGGCCCGCCCTCGCCGTATCCAGCCTCTCGCCGCCAGGCGATGCGGGCGGCCCTGCCCCGGCAGGCTCGGCAGGACCCCGGGCACCTGCTTCCCCGGAGGCCGCAGGCCGCCAGGGTATGCGCCGGCAAGTCTGCGCCGACCGGTGAGTGTGCGGGTCGCGGCGTCTTCGGGCCTCGGTCACCGCAGCCTTCGGCCCGTGGGTCGGCCGTGAAGGACACCGGCCCAGTGGGAGACGGGTGACGCGGTGACAGGTGGCCGCAGAGGTGCCTGGTGCAGGTATTCGTCGGGGAGCGCCTCCTGGGCCTGCAGCAGGCCCTGCCCAGGGCCCGGAGGCCCCGCCCCGCGGCTCAGAAACTCGCACGGCCACGCCCTCGGGCTGACCCGCCCAGCCCGTCAGTCGAGGGGGCGGTACCGAGACTAGCCACGCCCCTGACGTCACGGTCGAGGCCTGTGGGCGGAGCCGGCCGGGCGGAAGCGAGCGGCTGGGCAGGGGGAAGGCCCAGGCTGAGCGGCCGTGGCTTGGGAACCACTGGGGACAGACAGGTAGCTCCTTCGCCCGCGGGGTCCACCGCACGATCTGGTGGGCGACGGGCTTTGTGGTCGGGAGGGCGGCTCAGCTGGCCGGAGTGGGTCTCCAGAAAAGGGGAGCGCTGTAGGTACGGGGACACCAGGTTGGCAGGGCCGAGGCCTCCAGTCTGGAGGGGCTACCTGTGGGTGCTGGTTGGGGGGCGCTCAGTTGGAGGGGTCCAGCCGGGGAGGAGGCTACAGATGCGGGGCTTCGCTCAGCCGGCGGGGTCGGCGTCTCCGGCTCCTGACACCCCGCCCCGCCGGCAGGATGGGCAGCAGCTCGCTCTCCGAGGACTACCGCCTGTGCCTGGAGCGGGAGCTGCGGCGCGGCCGCGCGGGCGTGTGCGGGGACCCCTCGCTGCGCGCCGTGCTCTGGCAGATCCTGGTAGAGGACTTCGACCTGCACGGGGCGCTGCAGGACGACGCGCTGGCGTTGCTCACCGACGGCCTCTGGGGCCGCGCCGACCTGGCGCCCGCGCTACGCGGCCTGGCCCGCGCCTTCGAGCTGCTGGAACTGGCCGCGGTGCACCTATACCTGCTGCCCTGGAGGAAGGAGTTCACTACCATCAAGGTAGGGCGGCGGGCCGAGGGGGCGCGACCCTCGTCCGGGCCCGCCGGGGACAGGGCCTCAGCAGCTCCCCCTGCCCAGGCTGCCACCGTCGGGAGGACCACTCCCCTCGGGGGAGAGGCTCTCAGGTGTCCTCGGGGCCCGGTGGGTTTCGCAGGGCTTCGAGCACTGAGGCGCTGTGGGCGTGTTGGGGCAGCTCCCAGCCGAGGTCCCCTCGGGCACTCTCAGGGCCGAGAACGTGGGGTGGGAGGACAGGCTTGAGTGCTTGCCCACTGGGGGATGGGGGTCTTACTCCTTAAAGCTTGCGTCTCTGTCCTTCCCAAAGTGGTCTCGCGGCCCTAGTTGCCACAAAAATCCTGGGACAGGCGCACAGGAGGGACTTGAGGTCCCATGGTCATGCTAATTTCTCCAGGATGTGGGCCGAGGCTGGGAGCGGAGCCCGGAAAGGGGTGTATCCCCTAGGACGTCGGCTGGGGCTGGGCGCGACCTAGTTCCCTCCCCGGCGTGTCTCGGAGGCCGTGCGCGGGCCCCTCTCGGCGAGCTGCGACCGGGGAGGGGGCAGGGCCGCGCCGCGCTCGGAGGTGACTGCAGAGTGGGAAGGCGAAGACGTCACTGCGCACGTGGGCGAAGTGCGCCCCCACCGGTTGCCATGGCAGTGGCGTCTCTCCTCTCTCTCCGCCTCCCCTGCGGGCCAGCGGTCCTAGGACTCTCATTCATCCACTCAGACAAGAGGGTAGGAGGCCCGTCAGCTCCGTGGGGACCCGAAGCAGAATAGATAGGCCTTCCCTTGAGGCGCTCAAAGGCGGGGTTGGGGAGGAACACCTGGCAGAGGCTTCAGCGCTGGGCAGACCAGGCTTCGGATCTGGTTCCGCCTCCTGGCTGTGTGGCTTTGGGCATGTTTCCTAATTTCTCTGAACCCGTTTCCTCCACTGAGAATAGCCCAGTTCCTAGGGCCCATAGGGTTGAATGCGAAGGCCTGAGCACGATGCAGGCACACAGTGCTCAGGACATGGGAGGCGTCAGTGTCCCAGCGCTCTGAGTTATAAAGTGTTAGGGTTGAGAGAGGCACACCATCATCGTCCTGACAGTCCTTTCAGCCCTTCACATAACTTTGTAGGCTAGAAAGCACTTTCCCATCTGTTATTCTGGGGCTCTCAGCCCAGCTGCACATTAGGGCCTCTGGAGAGCTTTAAAATCCACCCATGCTTCATCCGCCTGGTGGAATACTATACTTCTGGAAAACAAGAATGGTAAAGCCTCTGTCCTGATAGGGAAAGATCTCCAAGACTGTAATGGAAAGAAAAGTTCAGAACAGTGTGTTTAAGAGGCCACTTATTAAGAGGAGCAAATTAGAGTGTCTGTTTGTGTTTGCATAACCAACACGCAGGCAAGGATGTTGGAAACTAGAGTTGTAAATCTCCAGGGGTGAAAGCTGGAGGGGATCCAGAGGACAGTGGAATTTCTCAGTACAGGGGCTCTTTATCTTGTTCTGACTTAGGAGCCAGGTGAATGTACTAGTTTTGTTTGTTTTGTTTTTAATGTTTAAATTTCTAATGCCCAAGCCTGCCCCAAACCAATTAGATCAGTTTCTGGGGTGGGCCCAAGCAAAAGGAGCTGGCCAAGGCCGGAATGGGACTGAGCCAGAATCTACTGCACCCTAGGGTCTGGGCTGCTGCTGACCAGGCCCCTCCCTTGCAGACCTTCTCAGGTGGCTATGTGCACGTGCTGAAGGGCGTGCTCTCAGAGGACCTCCTTATCAAGAGCTTCCAGAAGATGGGCTATGTGCGCAGGGACAACCATCGCCTCATGGTGACGGCCCCACCCCCTGCCTGCCAGCTGGTGCAGGTGGCCCTGGGCTGCTTCGCCCTTCGTCTGGAGTGTGAGATCCTGGGCGAGGTGCTGGCCCAGCTGGGCACCAGTGTGCTGCCAGCCGAGGAGCTGCTGCAAGCACGGCGAGCCAGTGGGGACGTGGCCTCCTGTGTGGCCTGGCTGCAGCAGCGGCTGGCCCGGGATGAGGAACCACCGCCCCTGCCACCCCGGGGCTCCCCTGCTGCTTCCTACAGGGCCCCCCTGGACTTGTATCAGGACCTGCAGGAGGATGAGGGCTCGGAGGAGGCCAGCCTGTATGGGGGGCCATCACCAGGGCCAGACTCACCTCCAGTGGAGCTGGCCTACAGGCCACCACTCTGGGAGCAGAGCGCCAAACTATGGGGCACTGGGGGCCGGGCCTGGGAGCCCCCAGCTGAGGAGCTGCCACGGGCCAGCAGCCCACCCTATGGGGCCTTGGAAGAGGAGCTGGAGCCCGAGCCCTCAGCTTTCTCCTTCCTCTCACTGCGCCGTGAGCTGAGTAGGCCGGGGGACCTGGCTGCTCCGGAAGGCCCAGGGAGTCCTGGGCGGGCCAGCCCTCGGCATATGCAGGCAGAAGGGGGCCCAGTCTCAGCCTACGGGCGACTCCCTGAGCCCCAGGGCTATCAGGCACACAGCTGCTTGCCCCCTGGCACCCTGCCTACTCTCTGCTGTGACACCTGCCACCAGCTGCACACCGCCCACTGTGCAGTTCTGACCACCTGCCGCCTGGGCCACTCGCTGCGTGCATTGCTGGGAGACACACAGCGGCGCCTGTGGCTACAGCGTGCACAGGTGGACACCCTGCTCTATGACAGCCCTGGGTCCCAGCCCTAGGCCCAGCCATGCCCCAGGTCGAGGGCTACCGGGAGACAGTTTTGTGGTGCTTCTCTTGGGCAGGGGTGGGGGGAGTTCTGGGCCTCCTAGGGCCTGGGCCACTGGCCACCCTGCCCCTCCTGTCCCTGGGAGAGTCCTGGGTACAGCATGAGAGGTTTGGAGAGTCGAGGCCCCACAAGGTGGGAGGTGGGGTCTTGCTTTCCATGGAAAGTTCCTGTCTGTGGCTGCGCCAAGCTCTCCTCACTGAGGACAGACCTCAGCCCTGGCCAGCAGAGCCCTGAGCTGGGCTTTCTTCAGTGCCCAAACCCCTGCCCAGATGTGCTGAGTAGAGGCACCTAGCCGGTGTACCCCTGTCCCAATGCCCAACCTGTCCTTGAGGATCCCAATGCCCCTTTGAGGCCCACTGGCCAATCTGTAGCTCCTGGCCCATTCCCTGGAGTTTGTGGTTTAGGATGCCTTGCCTCCCTCCAAGTGTCTGGGGACTCTACACACAGGGGCGTCTCCAAGGGCCTGCAGGTGACGCTGAGCTTCCCTGGGGGGTGGGCTGTGGGGTCCCAGCCCTCCCTCGGTGTCATAGGCCCACACAAATAAGCAGAGTGCTGAGTGTGAGGCCAGGCCTGTGCGCCTGGGGGGAGCTGGGTCCATGGCTGGAGAGGAAATGGTCTGATCTCAAACTGACAAAACCCAGGCAGCCCATGAGTGTTGCTCCCCCACCAGGTGTGTGTGTGTGGGGGGCTCTCAGCAACCAGCACCCTGGCCACCTCCCAGCTGGAAGTTGGGAGTGGGGGTCCCGCAGGCTGTCAGTCCAGCTCCTGTTCAGCCACTGCTTGAGGCAGTACAAGCAGAGATGCGACACACTCCCAGGGCCAGGAAGGGCAGAAGCCACAGCTCTTTCACCCAGGGGGCAGCCCAGAGCTCCCTGGACAAGATAGAGAGGAGGTGGTTCTGCTCTGGCCCACTTTTTGGGGCTGATGAGCTGGCTGCAGAAAGAGGAGGGTGGTCCCCATCTCCCCCTCCCCAGCCACTGGAAGCAGGTACAGCAACAGCCCTCTCCCGACCCAGCACCCCTCCAGACTAGACCTGCTCCTGCATCCCTCTGTTCACTCTGCCCCCAGCACACTGAGGACACTGTATATTAAATGATGGTGGAGCCACATCTGTTGGGAAAGCTTTACTTGTCACACTCAAGGACAGAAGCCCACCTCCCCCTCACTTGGCATCCTCCCTGCAGGGCCTCACAAGAGAACAGAAGGCGGCCCAGGGCTCTTGCTGCACTGGTCTCAGGAGTGTCCTCCTGTGGCCCTGCCTGGGGTCGTCACAGTCTGTCCGGGCCCTGGGCAGTCCCTGGTGACCAAGAAGGAACACGAGCAGTCTCCTGGGGTCTGCTTGCCCCAGGCCAGCGCCCAGCCATGGCTCCAGGACACCCAGAGTTGAGCCCCCCATTTCCACCAGACGGGAGCTCGGTGGATGCAATGAGAAACGGGCAAGACCCCATACGGCCACCAGATGGTGCTGCCACAACGCAGACCCTCCCAGTGCCCAGGCTGGGAGCCCCCACGCCAGTGTCGCCATGTGCACACCCTGCCTGTGCCTGGGGGTAGCAGTGGGCACAGAGAAGACAAGGGGGTGGGGTCAGCTGGATGCCAGGACTGTGGTCAGCCTTGCCTGCAGGGCCCTCTCTGTCCACCGCTGGCTGCAGGATGTGGCTGAGTTGGCTCAGGGCTTGCTGCGCTTGCTCTGGCCCTCGGATGTAGTGGGGGCGGCCCGCTTGTTGCGGTGGTGGGGGAATGTGGGCATGAGCTCTGGCTCGCACGCTGTGGGGAGAGGAGTCATTCAGCGCCAGGCAGGGGTACAGTTTCCCAGGCAGACATGAGATGGGGCGCAGGGCAGGGGGGTGAGCTCCAGCTGTGAGCTGGCTCTGCGTGCAGGCCTGGCCTGGGCTGCCCCACACCTCTGCTCCCTTCCTGCCCCAGGTGGGTTTGCACAGCTGCAGGTGGGGCCAGACTGCCTGCCTGCCCAGGGCCCAGCCTGGAGAAAACTGCAGGCCAAGCCCCTGCAGAGTGGGGCCTGAGGGGATCTGAAGGACTCACGTAGGGGCTTCTCTTTGAAGTAGGAGCTCTCCAGGCAGTCCCTGGCTGTTGCCCTAGATAAAGGTGGTGCCATTAATGGGACCCTTGGTTTTGACAGCCCTGAGACCTGTTTCCCACACCCCGCCCAGTTCAGCAGCCTCTGGTTCAATTTTCCGACAACAGAAAGATGAGGTCAAACAGGGATTGGGGCCCAGAAACCCAGGAGAACCCCAGAGTGGGTTCCGCAACCTGGGTGGGCAGAGATCACTTGAACTGGGTGCCTGGCAAGTGTGCGTGATTTCAGGGGTGGGGGATACCTCCTGGCAAAGTTTGGCTAGTGTTCCGAGAAACTATCTTTAAAGGTTTTGGGTTTCAGGTGTCCCTCCACCTCTGCACAGAGGTCAGGGCCCTCCCGTCCTGACCACAGGCAGGGTCAGCACCTTTTCTTAGGGTCATACATGAAGAGGAAATTCAGCAGGCGCAGGCCGGCCTCTGAGAGCCATGGGAACTTGTGCTTGAGGTTGTTATACGGCTGCTTCCTGAGACTGTACTGGCCCACCAGCGGCAGCTTGGAGAAGCCCTGTGGAAAGCAGGAGCTAAAGCCACAGAGGGGGTCAGGCATGCATGGTGGGTGGAGGGGCTGCCTGGGTCACCCACCGGCCAGATATTCTCACTGGGTGTCCCCAGCAGCTGTACGATCAGGTCGATCTGGTGGATCTCAGAAGTGCCAGGGAGAAGAGGCTTGTGGGCCAGCAGCTCGGCCAGGATGCAGCCCATGGCCCTGCAGAGAAAAACAGGCCTCACTGCTACCACAAGCCTTTGCTGAGCGCCATGCCACCACGACCCATGTTGGGCTGGGGATGCCACGATGGACGACCCAGTGACCACTGGGCTCCCTGACCCTGGCCCATGACCCACTCCCAGCAGAGCTCCCTGCCTCTTGGGGACCTCAGTGCTGGAGGCATGTGAATGCTGAGGCTGTTCTCACACTTCCTTTCGGGTTCCCAGGCTCAGGCCCCGCTCAAAGACCCCAGCCCCACTCCTGCCCCTGTCCCTCAGACCACGGAGGAGCAGCCACCTCTCACCACATGTCAATGCTGGTGGTCTGGGTAGTGGTTCCCAGCAGCAGTTCGGGGGCTCGGTACCTGCAAACAGAAGCATCCAACCTCATACCAGCCAGGCCTCTGCAGGACATAGCCCCCCAGAGAGCCCGTCGAGGCCTGAACGACAGGATTGCTAGCCCGAGCCTGGACTGTCCTCTGCTCTAAGCCCTGCAGACACAGGCGGCACAGGCAGTCATAGCTGCTGGAGGCAGCACAGGAGGTCATAGCTGCTGGAGGCAGCACAGGAGGTCATAGCTGCTGGAGGTGCAACAGTGTTGCATGCATCATACGGACCACTGAGTCCTTGGCACAGACCTACAACCAGCCACCACCATCAGCCTGCTTTCAAGGGTCTTAAATGAGACATGGCAGAGAAAGGCCATGTGGGGATTCTGACCTGGATCTGACTGACTTTGAGGTCCTGCCTGTAACCATGACCCTGTTCTGCTTGTTAAAACCATAAATGAAAAATAATTACAGAAATCTTCATAAGCTGCCCACCCTCCCGGCGGTGAAGCAACTCTCCATTCCCGAGATGGTTTCAGAGCCAGGATGCTCTGGCTATCTCACCTGGATGCAGCAAGTCCTCAATGCCACTGAGCGTGACGGCTGTCCTATACCTGGGACAGCCTGCTTTGCCTGGAGACGCTGTCCCAGACTAGCCCTGAGTATGCACAGCCACACAGCTTAGAGACCCTCAGGCCTGTCTGCAGCTCCAGCCTGACATCCCCAAGTGGCCCTCCACTAGGCATGCTTGGTCCCTGGGGCCACCATGCATCTGAGGTACTCACCAGAGGGTGACCACCTTGGGGGTCATAGGCTTTACGGGGACACCATAGGCCCGGGCCAGGCCAAAATCCGCTGTGGCAGAGAGGGGAGGGACAGTGTCACCCAGTGAGGGCTAGCAAATTGCCATCTGGGGACAAAGCCAGGCACAGGAGCCCTGGGTCCACGAAGAGAGCCGGCTCCTGGCCTTGAGGTGCTTATAAAGACCCCCCCCCCCCCCCCCCCCCCCC
>NW_007726285.1:654321-663065 GCF_000696425.1 Galeopterus variegatus | reverse complement strand
AGCCCCCCCCCCCAGCCAGGTGGTGACCATGGAAAGACGCCCCATGCACTCGGGGCCCGCACCCTGAACCCACCTGTCTTCACATAGCCCTTATCAGTCATGAGCAAGTTGGAGACCTTCAAGTCCCTGTTACAGACAGAGAACACTGGTGACTCCCAGGAAGCAAGTTCCATCAGGGAATGAGTTTGTCACCACAGCTGAAGCTCACCACGCTCTCCCACCCACCTCCTGGTGTTAGGGCCTCTGGACAGTGGAGGGTGGGCAGTGGCAAAGCCATCCACAGCTGGGAACACCACAGCTTGAGCAACTTCTGAGAAGAGGCAGCGCTGGGACCCACACAAGTTCTAACTTCCAGTTCTACCTGGTTCCCCAGTGGGTGTCCCATCACCTGCCCCAGAGCAGGAAGAACCTGCTGCCTGCACAATCCTACTGAGAGTCACAGCTCCACAGCTCGGCTCTTTCCACTGCGGGACTTCTCAGGGCCTGACCAAGCTCACACATACCCACTGTTGGCCTCCCAGAGAGCAAGCAGCACAAGGGCTTCTCAAGCTTGTTTGGATCTGGACTCTTTCCTCATGAAGCAGTCAGGGTTTCCACTGCCCATCTGCTCTCCTACATGGCGCTTAGAGTGACCCACCAGCACTGTCCTCCACCCAAGACTATACCCCAGGCCTTGCCCGCCACATCCCTCATCCAGGCTGTCCCCACCCACCTGTGGATGATGAAGTTCCTGTGCAGGTACTGGAGGCCCCGGAGAACCTGCAGCACAATGCACTTGACCTGTGCACAGGGCAAAGGCACTAGTTAGGGGAGCCCAGCCCAGGTTCTGTCACATGCACACAGCCACCAGGACCAGTGGTCACTGTGGCAGCCTTGGGAACCAGTGGTTGCTGTGTGCAGTGCAGCTGGGAAGATGCTGCTGTCACCTCCCCTGCTCAGTGGGCTGTCTACTGAGCAGTGCTGGGAGGGACCTCAGGCCAGCTTCTAGGCCTGGCTTCTGATGCCCCCTTGTTACCCCACAGGCAGTAATTCCACCTCATTAAACCTCCCTGAGATACCCGGGAGGCGGCAGCAGCTCCACACATCCTTAGACAGCCACGTTCAGCTTAAATGTGCACCACAAGGGCCTGTGAACCCCCCACCTCCACCCCAGGGGCCCCCAGCCATGCACCTGGGCCTCAGAGAAGGGTGTCGGCATATTCTCCAGGAGGCTGGCCAGGTCTTGCTCACAGTAACCCATCACCAGGAAGATGCTGAAAGAAAAAAGGGTAGGATGCATGCCACCCCCCGCTTCTCCCCTCCTGCAGGAAGGGCCCCACAGCAGGAGGAGGGGACCACACCAGGAGGGGCAGGAGATTGCTCACCTCTCCAGGTGGCTCCCCACAACCACCTCCTTTAGCTCCACAATGTTGGGATGGCGAAGGCGGAGGAGCAGTGTGATTTCCCGCAGGCTGCTGATGGGGATGCCTGGAAAGAGAGAGGCCTCAGCGAGCCCCATGCTGCCACTCTCAGGGCTCTAGAAACACCCAACACCAGTCCTGCGCTCAGGGAGAACTAGGACAATCCTAATAAGCACTTTCACCCTTCATTCACCAAATATGAATGAGCAACTCTCTGTGCCAACCACAGGGTTAGACAGGTTGTCCACGGTGGGCAAGGTAGAGCCTTGGTGTGGAGGGGGACCAGGAGCTGAGACGGTGAGGTGGAGTCACCAGACAGGAGGGACAGAATGCAGACTCTGGCAGTGGGGAGAATCATGCAGGCCTCAGGGAGCTGGGGCTAAGTGTGGGACTGGGGTGAAAGCGGGGTCATGCTGGAGCCCTCCCAAAGGCCAGCCCCCATTTAGTGACCGAGCAGATGCTCTCAGGAGGGTTTGGTCATGAGGAAACCTCAGGCAGGTCGCACCTTTCTGCCCCCCTCCCACTGTGAGGTCCCAGCCATCGTACTGCCCCTTCTCCCAGCTCACCATCCTTCTCCTTGTCCATCCGCACTTTCTTCAGTGCAACAATCTCATCCGTCTGGGTGTCCCGGGCCCGATCTGAAATGGAAACATATCCACGATGGGAGTCCAACCTGATCCCCCATCTCAAGTTCCTCCCACCACGAGAGCCTCTTCCTGAGCACCCCAGGGTTCCCTTTCTTTTCTTTGACAACATAATACCCAGCAACACTCAGTCCTCATTCTATGCAAGCAACACGCCTAGCCCAAGACACATGCTCCCTAGGGGTTTCCGCTCATTTGAGCAGGGTAGGTGTGCTCAGTTTTCTCTCTGTGCTGAAGCCAGTTGTGTGGTAAGCTCTGTACATTCTCCTACTTAGTCAGCATGGAGATCACTGTCTTCTGTTCTCATGACTATGTTCTAACAGCAAACAAGGTACTATATCTAGAAAAAAAATGACCCTTATTTTGTGTGAAGCTGGCTACAGAAAGCATTGTGCTGATTTGTGCAGCTTCCAGAATGACTCACATCCATGTTGCAGCTGCTATAATCTCCAGCTGCTCTTGGGAATTCTACACTGTATTGCTCTAACAGTTTTCTCCACCCTACAATTACACATTTGGATTACTGACATTAGCAACCTTACACTTATGTTTACACAGGCATGGGGTCAAGTTTATGGTTTTCACCCACAGTCCCTGAACAAGTTTTTGCCCTGGTATGGAGCACAGGATGTGAGCCTTCCAGCCTCAACACAGCTACCACTGGGAAAGCCCCTGTCCTGTGCTCGTCAGAGCCATAAGCTGTTGCTCCAGGACCCCCGTCTTGGCCACTCACACACAATGCCATAGGTGCCCTCCCCGATGCGGTTCAGCTTCTCAAACTCCTTCACGCTCCGGCATCGTCCCAGCTGAAAGAGAACAGCTGAGGATGGATATTTCACACATCATTTGCACCAAGGAACCCGCTCGTGTGTTGTTTACCAAACAAAAAAGCAGTCATGGACCTCAGCTTTTCTGATGAGAAAGGGGGGATCACGATGCTGGGCCAACACTTCGAATGAAACATCATAGTGGCCTAACCACTCCCTTCTAGTAACAGTAGCCACAAGCCACATACATACAGGAACACTTATATGGCAGAGAATGCTGTCCCCAATATCCATAACACTACTTCTTTTGAGTTATGAAACACTACCCAGTCGCATTCGGCCTTGGGAAACGTGTGACTTCCAGATCAAAGAAGGATGGTTGCTCCCCACTTCCCTTGGCCCCTGGAGGCAGGGTGGGACGTGGATGAAGTGTAAGTGGAGCAAAAAGACAGATGAAACCAGATGCCTGGCCTGCCTTGCGCAAAACAGCTGTTTTTCTCTGGAATGTTAAGGGAGAGAGAAATGAAGCCTTATCTTTATCTTGAGATCTCTCTGTCCTAGCAGAGAGCCCATACCCTAATACACGTTTATAATGTAGCACATTTGTAGATGGACCGAATGAGCACTTCTACTTGGATCTAAGAAGTGCATGCAGCAAGATTCAAATTACCCGCTTTCCTCCTCTTAACAACCCTGCCCTCAGTCTTCTTACTTCCTGACTCCTGGAAATTGAGTCAGAATCATCTGGCCCTCCCATGACCTCGCCGCAACCTCCCTTTTCTGCCTTAATTCCCCTTCTCACACCCTCTCTCCTCGTGCTTTCTGTTCATATCTGTATTTCTTTTCTTTTCTTTTCTTTTTTTTGTGACCGGTAAGGGGATCGTAACCCTTGGCTTGGTGTCGCCCGCACCACGCTCAGCCAGTGAGCGCACAGGCCATCCCTATATAGGATCCGAACCCGCAGCCTCAGCGCTCCCAGCGCCGCTGTGCTCCCAGCACCGCTGTGCTCCCAGCACCGCATTCTCCCGAGTGAGCCACGGGTTGGCCCCATATCTGTATTTCTCTTCCTGACTTTGCCCCTGCAGCTCCGATTCTAGCATGCCACCTCTTCTCATCTCTGTGCGTCCAAATGCTAGCCACACTTCGTGGTACCAAAGAAATGCCACCCCTTCTACAAAGCTCTTCCTGACCTCTGGCTAAAAACAACTCGTTCTTCTAAATCCCTGGTACTTGTACGTCTCCAAGCACCTACCGTTGCGCACTGCTCATTGTCCTTGGCTGGGTATGTCTTAGCTCCGCTTTGAGAGCAGATTTCCGACTCGCTGCTTTAGCCCCAGCCTCCGGCGCCATGCTCTGAACTGAGCGAGCACCTGCTGCACAAGTGAACAATGCACAAAGACCAGCAAAGGGCTCGCGTGGCTCCTGTCGCTCATTAAGCCACAATCTGCTCGTGTTTCTTATGGGACAAGTGACTGGACCACTCAGAGCATCGGCAAGTAGTTAAGCCACAATCCAACCCTGGCAGTTCAAACCTGTCTCTCCACGAGCTGCCTACCTTGGTAAAATGACTGAACGCCCCTAAGATTCACCTTCCTCAGCTCTACAAGAGTCGCCGGGAGGCCTACGTGACCGTCGCCCCCGCACAGGCCCCGCACTGAGCGAGGCACCTGTGCAAGCTGCTGGGTGGCAGGCGGAGCCCTGCTGGGTCAGCCGCGCCCAGCGGAGCCTCCAGGCCTCCAGCTCCTCCCTTGGCAAATTCTCCCCAACGCGAGCGGCTGCCGGCTCAGCCTGCAAAGCCCATCTCAGGCGCGAGACCTAGAAACGTCCGAGTTGGAGCCCGGAGCCGGCTCCGCCCGCAGAGACCGGCGGCTTCAGAGCCGCCCCCGCGTCCCGAGCCCCGGCTGCCGAGGATCCGGGCGGCCCCGCCGGCTTCCGCGCCCTCCGGGACTGTCACTGCTGCCCGTGCCGGAAACCTCGGCGCTCCAGCGCAACACCGAGAACCCCACGCGCCTCGCTCCGGCCCGGCCGCTGGCGAGGCGGCAGAGCGGCCCGAGCGGCACCCCCTCGCACCCTGTGTTCCGGAGGCACCGTGAAGAAGCCTTCCTTACGGATACACTTCAGGCGGATCGGCTCAGACTCCAGGTCCGCCTCCGCCATGCCGAACTCCCGCTTCGCTTCCCGTGTGTGCAGGCGCGGACGGGTCCCCCGGCGCAGGCGCGTAATCTACTTCCGGGGGTGTCCTCTCCTTAGCAACGGTTACCAAGGCAACCCCCGCGAACCCTCCGAGGACCTCAGCTCACAGGATCTGCTCCGACAACTTGTCAGCGTTAAGCACGGGCCCCAGATCCGGCTGGACTGCGGGAGAAGGCGGACTGGGGGGCCGCTGCGATCGTCCAGGTGGGGGTCCTCCAAGAGAGGTGTCTCTAGGAGAGGGGTCCTGCTGATAAGGGAGTCTCCAGGATAGGGTGTCTCCAGGTGAGGGTCCTCCAGGTGAGGGGTCAGGTCTTGGTCCAGGGCTGTAGGCTTCAACAATCATTTGAGTGCCTCCTCTGTGCTAGGTACACATTGGGTAGGGGAGACTGAAGGAAAACAAGCCCCCAGTATACAAGCTGTTAGAAGTTCTGTGATGGAAATGACCAGGCCAAGGTGGAAGATGGGGAGAGGAGCTCCCGGGTGAGAAGAGGTCCACAGCCGCATGCCTCCCTTCACTTACTGAAGACCAGAGCTCCAGGGCTGCAGCAGGCCACCACCACGGGCAGCTGCCTTGCCAATCTCTGGCCCATCCCTGGAAGGTGGAAGAAGGAAAGTCAACATGGAATGTTCATGAAGCACCTTGGTGCATGGACCCAGGATCGGGGACAGCATGTCGCCTAGTCTGGCTTCACTGTCGAAATCTGTTACACTAGCCGGGCACAAACTACTGTACACAGCCAAATCTAGACTGTTTTTGATCAGCATGAAGAGAGGGCCTCTCCTCCCCACTCTTGATGTTTCATTCACATCCTGTAGCCTCCAGGAGACATTTAAATTACAAATATCAATTCCAGCAGGTCAGGAACCAGTCTGATGCTTTAAGCTCTTCCAAGAGACAGCTGTGAGAGCTGTACTTGGATGGCAGCAGGGGAGCAGGAGTCTGCCCTGAAATCAGCCTCATCCCCATTGACAGCCAGGGATAGGCTGGCACTGCGTGCAGGAGGGGACACACCATCATTCAGGAAGAAGTAAGGGACTGCATTTCCTGTTCTCCCTCACCACTCTCACGACATCCATCTTTACAGGTTGAGGATTGCTGCTCGGCTCTGGAACCAGCTGGGAGGACAGGTGGGAAGGAAATGGTGTACTGGCCGAGAGAAACACAGGAGGCCCAAAGGCCCCAACGGACTGCACTTGTGTGTGTGTGTGTGTGATGGAATGTAAATCCCTGGGGGTGTTTCTTGTAAGGGTTAGAAAGCTGGGCTGTTCCTGCTCTGAGGAGCCCAGGAGCACAGGCCCATCTGGGCTCCAGTAACTCAGGTTAATGCAAAGCAGGCTTTCAGTAGCAAACCCTCCAACATTTAAAAAAATTAGACGACTTCTGCCAGATTGCTTTCCCCCTGGAAAGTTTAAAACACTTTTAAGCTAAATAGTCTTTAAACAATGTCATATATTCATGCTATACGTTTTTGATTTTGAAAACTCATTTTTCAAAGTCATTTTTTAGTTTGTATATATGCATACATATACAGGACTGTACTTGTAAGCATACGTGTACTAGATAGGGCTGTGTGTATATGTATGTATTAGAAACTATACATATGTGACAGGAAGCAGGCCCCTTCACCCCAGCACTTGAGAAGGTTGTGTCCATGATCCTGGTGGACATGCCACTGGTAGTCAGCCCACCAAGGCCAGAACATCTCAGAGCCAGTCTAGAAACTAACAAAACCAATATGCTGTCACTAGACTAACTGCATGAAACCAAATGGCAACACTGGATCCTGCCCAAAGGGTTGCTGGTGAGGGTGAAGTCAGCTGAGAAGTTGTCCAAGAGCATTGTGCTCAGGTCCCCCAAGTGGCCCTTCACTATCTGGAACCCTTGTTTATGAGACCGAAGGACAAGGCAGTGTTGACAAGACCACTTTCAAAGTGTAAGTGCCATGGCAGCCCCATCCCCACCAGGACACATTCCACATTCTTCTTCTAGGCCTTTTAATACACTAGGTTAGATTATAGTCAAGCTACGAGCCCTTGGGCCCCTGTTAGATGACTTTGCACCTCTCCCTTCTGGAACATTACACCTTAAAAGTTTACCCCACAGAATCTGAACTTTTCCCTAAGTTTGGGGGACATCTCACTCTCTATCACTTCCAAGTACTTAGACTGTACTCATTCAGAAGTGAATGGAAAGGATTTTAACTGCCCATCATGAGTCAGAGTGTAAGATGCCACCTGCTATCTGCCCACCACTCTGCACAGCCAGCCAGTTCCAGCAGGGGTGCTTACACTAGACTTCACTCTCTGAGCCAGTCACTCTTGCTTTCCACCAAGCTGCCAGCGGCTCTGGGGAAGGTAAGACCAGGGTGGTCACTGGGGCAGAAGCTTATGCACCGAAGAAGAGGCACCTGCAGCTTTCCATGGGGCACGGAAGCCCTCCTGCCATCATGGCTGAGACTCATGTCACAGTGAATGATGACAGCTACTCGGGGGCACTTGTTGATTCTTTGATATCCAAACTATAGGCGTCTACTGTACTGGGTTTCCTGTGCCGATGGTAGGGGCCCCACTCAGCCTGTTCCCGAATCGTTCTCTGCTCTTTACTTCCGGTGGAACTGTAGGTGACAAGAGTCTCATTTGAGGCTTGAGTGATGATGATCTCTGGAACACTTTTCTTGCTTGACTTTTGCTGTGCATCAGGTTTCTCTAGAAGAAGAAAACATCTGACATTTAATCAGAATGTGCAGAACTTCTTCCACAATGCAGGCACCACCTGTCCTAGGTAAGAGTAAAGGAATTAGATTCATGGTAGGCAGGAAAAGAAACAGGCCAAAAGCCATCAAGTCTCTACAGAAATATTCCAAAGCTTAGATGGAGGTGCAACTCAGCCATGAGGTTGTGATACTAGGATGCCTTCTTTCAAGGAAGAAAACAGGAGAAACACCGCCAGCACACCGTGGACAGACTGAGTGGCAGCTTGGTTTCAAGGTGACAGACGCAGGAAAGAGAGGACACATGTAAAGGCAGGAGCTGCTTCAGAGGCTAAGGTTCAGATGCACAGTTTCCAAAGGATGCTAATTCTGATAAAAGCCCTCTCTACAGAAGATTGATGAGAGTGCTCTAGAAGTGGACATTTCTTTTTTTTCTTTCTTTTTTTTTTTATTTTATTTTATTTTATTTTTATTTTTTAAATTTTTTTTGTCTTTTTCCGTGTCCGGCAACGGATCGCAACCCTCAGTGCTGTCCCCGCGCCTCGCTCAGCCAGTGAGCAGGAACCGGTCTGTGTGTGGGATCCGAACCCTCGGCGGGAGCGCCTCCGCACTTCCCAAGTGGCGCATTAGCGCAGTGCGCCACCGGGCCGGCCCTAGAAGTGGACATTTCTGATGTTGTCCACATTTTCTTAAACTAGTTAAGGTTGCAAGGGATGTATGGACCTGTGAAGCTGCTGAGCTCATCAAATGTTACCGAGCACAACAGCAGAAGCGCTCTGGCCTGCCCCACCCCTGCCCCCATGACGTTTCGGGCACATCCTTTCCAGCCTTGGTTGAAACACTGCAGAGAGGTCTCGCACTCCATCTCTGTGTACACATATGTGTACATACTCACTCAGTGACACTTTTTACAAAAACACAATTATGGGCCGGCCCGGTGGCGCACTGCGCTAGTGCGCCGCTTGGGAAGCGCGGCAGCGCTCCCGCCGAGGGTTCGGATCCCACATACAGACCGGTTCCCGCTCACTG
>NW_007726285.1:647542-653964 GCF_000696425.1 Galeopterus variegatus | reverse complement strand
AAAAAAAAAAAAAAAAAAAAAAAAAAAAACACAATTATACTGGTCCTATTGTTTTGCAGCCTGCTTTGTTCCCCACTTATACCTCATGAACCTGGTTACACGGTGGGATGAATAGTTGGCAATGACAATGATGGCTTTTATCAAGTGTCCATTCTGTGCCAGACATTGTTCTGAGCCCTAGAATAACAGCAGCTTCTCATGTAGGTCCCCTATGACCAATATCTTACAGATGGAGAAACTGAGGGACAGAGAGGATAAGTCTCCTGCCTGAGGCTAGTCGATCTGGGAGTGGCAGAGAGAGATGCTAAGAGCCAGGCCTGGCGTGGAGCTCTCTCGGCCATGCTGCGATGCACAGCCTCATTTGTTTTTACTCAGGACCTGGGCTGGGTACCGAGTATCCCTTCTTTTTATTTTTATTGTTATAAAAGCCAAAAACTGCAATTCATCATATTTTGCATTTATGTTAAATTGGAGAGTTCATTTTTCACATCGCCTATTAAAGCTTTATACAGGTTAAGACTATTTTAAAAGTTATGAATGTTTTTAATTTAAAGATGATAGACGCTGATTTAAAATATGCACATGGCATGATTCCTGTCCTTCCAGACATATGGCTGTGCACCCACAAACACTTTGGAAGGTTACGTTTTCCACCTGACGGTGTGGCTGGGCTTGGCCCAATGTCTGCACACATAGTACAGCCCCTCATTACAGTGGCCTGTGCTCATCTGCCTGGGGGTCCCATCATTTATGTAACCAGCTCCCTTTGATGAACATAATTTATTTCCAATTTATAATCTTTTTCAAAGAGTGCTACAATGAACATTCCTGCATTTATGTATTTACATACTTGTGAGGGTTTATCTATTGGGTCAATTACTAGAAGTAGAACTTTCAAAGTCAGGGGCCGGCCCGTGGCTCACTCGGGAGAGTGCGGTGCTGATAACACCAAGGTCCCGGGTTCGGATCCTATATAGGGATGGCCGGTTAGCTCACCGGGAGAGCGTGGTGCTGACAACACCAAGTCAAGGGTTAAGATCCCCTTACCGGTCATCTTTAAAAAAAAAAGAACTTTCAAAGTCAAAGGATACAACTCATTCAAATTTTGGTGTTGTTTTCTGTAAAGATTATATCTATTTATATTTCCACCAAAAGACTGTTAAGCTGAGAAAGGCATTCCCTATTCCAAACTTACAAAAACATGTACCCATTTTCATTTCATACTTTCATAGTTTTATTTTCTGTGTTAAACTTTTTGATTCATATGGAATTTTTTTTTTTTTAAAGATGACCGGTAAGGGGATCTTAACCCTTGACTTGGTGTTGTCAGCACCACGCTCTCCCAAGTGAGCTAACTGGCCATCCCTATATAGGGATCCGAACCCGTGGCTTTGGTATTATCAGCACTGCACTCTCCTGAGTGAGCTATGGGCCAGCCTGTATATGGAATTTTTTGATTAAGGGCTGAAATAGAAATATTGAGGTTTGTGTTTTCTGAGCTGTCTAGTTGACTGTCCCAGCACCAGTAAGAGCATGTTCCATCTTCTCTCCACCCATTTGACATGGTTCCCTTCCCATAAACCCCCACATAAACTTGAGTCTTCCGGCACCTGCAGTTTCACCCTAGCACACTCACGTCAGAGGACAAGATCCGCCTGTGCCTCTGCTTTTCCAGATGTTTCCTACTTATATTTTTATTCCTCTAGGTAAACTTTTGAATAACTTTGTCATATTCCCAAAAAGACTTGTGGTGTTTTGATTTGGTGTTTGATTGATTTTATGGATTAATTAAGGGAGAATTAACATCTTTACATTATTGAGGCTTTCCAGTCTAAAACAACACTTTTATCTTTTTCAGAGTTTACAATTTCTTCATTTAGAAACATGAGTCTTAGGGTTCTTGATACATATTACCCTGTATTAGCTTTCTATTACTGCATAATAAATTACCACAAATTTATTGGCTTAAGTCAGCACATTTATTTATTCTCTCACAGTCTCCATGGTTCAGGAGTCCAGGCAGACTTTCTGGGTCTCTCCACAGGGACTCGCCAGGCTGGAAGCCAGGTGTTGGCTGGGCTGCCTTCTCATGTGGAGCTGGGTCCTCTTCCAGGCTCATCTAGGTTGTAGGTAGAATCCACTTCTTCGTGGTTCAAGGACTAAAGTCCCCATTTTCTTGCAGGTTCTCTGCAAGGGGTTGCTCGAAGCTCCCAGAGGCTTCTCTGATTAGGTCAGGCCCACCAGGACAGCCTCCACTTTGATTAAGTCAAAGTTGACTGATGAATAACCTAGTCACAGGAGCGGCATTCCATCCTCCTCACAGGTTACATCCACTCTCAAAGGGAGGGGATTATACAGGGTTTTTGACCAGGGGGCAGGGATCTTGGGAGTTGTCTTAGAATTGTGCTATCACATTACCAAACTGATTTCAAGAAAGATTAGTACTTCCACAAACAATGTGCCCCAGCCCGATATGCATTTAGTGTGCTATTTTTGGCCTCTCATAAATGTTGCAAATATCTTTCGAGCTTACCATTTGTTTTATATTTGTTTAGAGGTTTTGGGGAGATGTTTTATAATTTAATGCAGTCAAACCCTTCAATATTTCTCTGTGATGTCTTTGATGTGAGGCTCAGAAAGATGTTTCCTACTGAGAAGTTAGATTAATAATCACTTTTCCCTTTTTCTATTCACTTTCTACTCACTCATCCATCTGGAATTCATCTCAGTAGACAGCAAGAGATTACAACCCAACCCATGTTTTCCCTTGTAAGTGTTAGGCATTTCTTAGCATCATTTGTTAGAGAATCCTTCCTTTCCCCATTTATTTTTGGTGCCGATTTTATCAAACACTAATTATACACAAACATGCTCACACTCTCGTACACAACTAGGGGCTTATTCTTGTCCATATTTTCTGTTTCACTGATCTGCTATTCTCTTACTAGAAGTACATTTTAATTATTATAACTTTTGATACACTTTTAAATTTTTTATTTTTAAATAATTACAAGTTCACAGAAAGTTGCAAAAGTAGTACAGAGAGGTCCCATGTGCCCTTCATCCGATTTGCCCCAGTGGTACATCTTACATAACTACAGCACAATATCAACACCAGGAAACTGACATCGGTACAATGTGTATATATTGATCTATGCCATTTAATCACATGTAATCACCACCACAATCAAGACACAGAACCGTCCGTCTCTACAAGGATCTGCTGCTCTCTTGTGGTTATGCCCGTTCCCTCCCCCATCCCTAACCCCTGGTAACCACTCGTCTGCACTCCACGTCTATAATTTTGTCACTTGGAGAATGTTATATACATGGAATCATACAGCATGTGATCTTTTGAGACTGGCCTTTTTCACTCAGCGTGATATTTTTTGATAGCTAATAGAATAAATTGTCCCTTAAGTTTTCTTTTTCAAAATTTCATTGCAATTAAGCATATTCTACCTTCAAAAAACTCGTTATGAAAGTATTCAAACACCCACGAAAATAGGCAATGAGGACCTACATGCGCCTCATGCAGCTTCAATCAATGTTTTGTCACCTGGTTTTCCCTATCTTTCTTACTTTTTTGAGTATTTTAAAGCAAATTCCAGACATAATTTACCCATAAATATTGTACTATATCTATCTGACAAGGATTTTATTTTGCATAACTACAATAGCATTGCCACAGCTAAGAAAACTAGCACTGATTCTTTATTGTCATCTAACACCTATTTAACTCTCTCAAGAATGGCCTCGCCAGGTGCATACATGGCAGTTGGTTCTTAGGTCTCTCAAGCTTCCTTACCACAATCCCCTCCTTTTTTTTTCATGTCATTTATTTGTTTAAGAAACTGGGTCATTTTTTTGGTAGAATTTCCAACAGTCTGGAATTGGGTGATTGTAGATTTGTGGTGTGTTAATCTCCATAATGTGTTTATGTTTGTGGATTTTGTAATGCAAAACTTTAAGCATATACAGAAAAAGCAAAAATAGTACAATATATCCCGTCACCCCGCTGCCACGATGGTGAACTCATGGAGGAATACCTCCACCCCACCACTCACCCCTTATTCTGGTTTCTACTGCTGCATAACAATTTGCTCCAAACTTTTGCAGCTTAAAACAACTATTTTATTTTCTCATGGCTTTATGGGTCAGGAATTCAGGACAGGTTTGGTTGAACATTTGTCACTTGTGGTACCCCATGCAGTTTCAGCCAGATGTCTGAAGGCTCACGGGGCTCAACATCCTGGATGGTGCACACGCCAGCTGGGGTCGGATGCTGGTGCTATGTGAGGTGGGGAAGGCAAGCTGGGGAGACTCAGGTCAGGGCCTGGGATCATCTCAAGGCTTGTCCACTCACAAATCTGGACACCTGGGCTGACCAGGACAGCTAACTGCAGTGCCTCCATGGGCCTCCCCAGTTCAGAGCTGGGCAACCATCCATGCAGTTTTGAGAATATTCCCATCATCCCAGAAAGTGTTGTTGTGCTCGATTGTGGCCAATCCCCCATTTCCACCCCTGCCCCAGGCAACCACTAATCTGCTCCTCCACAAAAATTTGCCTTTTCTGGACATTTCATATAAAGGGAGTTGTGATATATATGGTCTTTACATCTGGTGTCCTTCAGTAGTGACAGGTCTGGGGTTCCTCCACAGTGTGCATGAGTCAGTAGCTGGTTCCTTCTTACCACTCAGCATGTCCATTGTATGGAGAACGCACAGTCTTCATCTTCTCTCTGTAAACTCCATCCTCACTCTTGCTCTCTGACGTGCTGTGTTCCCTTCACATCTATCCACCCCCTGAAGTGATGGTGTGTGACACACATTGTTGGTGCCTTTCCAAGAGGCACCCCCTGCCCATGCCTCCCCTTGCTGGCAGAGGTCCTGCCCACCCTGTGCTTCATGACCTGCTCCAGCCCTTGGTGAATTTGCAAAGTTGAGCCCATCCTAAAGAGGCTGGGAAGGCAAAGCCTACCTAGGAAAGGTCTCCTTGCTACTATGAAGCGAGGAGAAATGCCCTTGGAACAGGTGCAGTCCTGTCTGCGCGCGATACCTGGAGCCATCCAGCTACCTAGGGATGGTGGAGGAAGACGATTGCGGGTGGCAATGCAGAAACACGCAGAGTCCTCAGGGTCATTGCTATGATGCTCAGCAAACCACCCCTTGCCTCTGACACTTCTAGTGTTAACGCTGTGCTTAGTTGGCTTTTCTGTAACTTTGAGTAAAAGCATCCTGACAGACTGGTAGCATTTCCTAAACCTCCACCATAGGACTCTGGCCCTTCCTGCAGCCTTCCACCCTCAAGTGAGGGGCTCCTAAATTGGAATTTCAAGTCCAAGCTTCTCTCCCAACCCCAATGTCCAACTTTCAAACTGCCTCCTGCTTCTGGCCCTTGGTCCCACAGATGTCTCAGTCTGAACCGGCCATGGCCAGCTCCTCTGCCCTGTCAGGCCAGTGTTGCTCCTGCCGTTCTTTCTTGTCTGACCCACTGACCGTTCGTTCTCACAGTCACTCTCTCCTCGCCCCACACCTCATCACACTGCAGGTTCTGCTGGTTTGACACCCTGGATCCTTCTGGAATTCCCACTGGTTCCCACCGAATCCCAGCAATGAGCCCGTGATAGGCCTCCTCATTCCCCCGCTAGCCTTTATTCTGGAGCCAGAAAGACCTTCCCGAGGCCCAGACCCCATTGCGCCTCCTTGTCTCAAATATTTAACAGTCCCATGGCACAACCCACATGATAAAATGAACGAAAACCTTTGCATTCTGCCTTCTTGCTTTTGTGGCCTCACGTACCCCCACATATCCAAAGGCCTGGCTACACCGGGCTTTAGAAAGTGGACACAGGGCCGGCCCGGTGGCGCACTGCTATAGTGCGCCGCTTGGGAAGCGCGGTGGCGCTCCCGTCGAGGGTTCGGATCCCACATACAGACCGCCGCTCACTGGCTGAGCGAGGGGCGGGAGCGACACCGAGGGTTGCGATCCGTTGCCGGTCACGAAAAAAGACAAAAAGGAAAAAAAAAAAAAAAAAGAAAGTGGACACAACTGCCGGAGCGGCTCGGGTCCTCTGTCCCACCCACTGTCTATTCCCTCGGTGGTCGCCCTCCTCACGGCTGTGCACGCAGAGCGCTCCTGCAGCCCCGCGCCGCCTGCTGCAGCCCAGCCCACCCGGCCATCCGGTCCGTACCGTACGCCGCCGAAGGGATCGCAGCGGTGCCCAAGACGCCGGCCCTCCCGGGCGGGCAGCGTGCCTCGATCTGAGCACCGCCACGGCCCCTCGACCGCGCGTTACACAAGCGCCCGTCGCTCGGGAGCTTCCCCAGCTCTCACCCACCTCGTATTTCTGCCAGAACCCCGGCTGTGCGCCTCCCAGGGCAGGCTCTAGAGCAGCACTTCCGCGGACACAGCGCCTGCT
>NW_007726285.1:613523-647124 GCF_000696425.1 Galeopterus variegatus | reverse complement strand
GCCGAGGCCCGGCAGTCTCCGCCCCCGGGTGCGGGCAGTCAGCGGGCTCCTCGGTCGGCCGCTCCTCGCACTTCGGGACAGTGGGGGCGGGGGCCCTCTTCCGCTCCTCACCTGAAACGCACGCAGCAGCCGTCAGCCCGCCTCTCGCGGGCCCGGGGCTGCGGCCTGGCACGGGACGGGGACCAGCGCAGCGGCGCCTTTACCTCTCCGGGGCTTGGCTTTGCTTTTGCACAGTCCCATGGGTGCGCCCGCCGCCGCCCCCGCCCCCCGCGGCCACCGCTGACTCACAAACGCGGGCGCGGCGCGGGTCGCCACGGCAACCACCTCTCGCGAGAGCGGCCGCGCGACCGGAAGCGGGTGGCGACCCGGAAGTCCCCGCGGGCGGAGCTGGTGGGTTCGATCGCTGCTGGAGCCTGACGCCGCCCGGGATTCGCGTCCTCTCCGCCTTTCAGAGGGGCGCCGCCGCCGGACCACCATGGACGGTGAGAGGCGCCACCTGCAGGGCGCCCCGCGATCCCGGGACCCCTTCCCCTCCTCGACTCCAGATCCCGACTCCAGACCCCGTCCCGGGGCATCTTCCCAAGGCCTCGAGCCCAGATCCCGACCCCAGACTCTGACCCGGGGCATCTTTCCCAGGGCTTTGACCACAGATCCCGACTGTGACTCTGGCACCCCTTCTCCTGGCCTCCACTCCAGATCCCGCCCCGGGGCCCCTTTCCCCGGTCTCGACCCCAGACTTCGACCCCCAACTCAGATCCCCTTCCCCGGGCCTCCTGCCCCATCCCTGGACCTCCTTGGCTTCCGAGCGCCCCTCCCTGAGAGCTCGGGTACCGGAGGGAGAGCCATGCCTGCTTCAGCCTTTGCGGCCCTGGAATGTCGAGTCAGAGGGCAACTGAAAGCGACAGGTGTACCCCCTGCCCCCAGACACCACCAAGAGAAACAAGAAGAGCTCAGGCAGAAAGTGCTGAGTGCCAGGCACAGCTGTAAACGGCCTTCCTCACAGCAGCTCTTGGAGGTGGGAGCTGTGTGTCCCCGTTCTAGAGGGCACAGGTTGAGAGGAAGCCAGTCTGACTCTCTAGTCCTGAGCTCCACTTCAGGGCTCACTCTGTTGCTCAGGACCAGACACCAACAAAAGCAAGAATCAATTGTGAAATGAAGGTGCCAACATTTCCTGAAACGTTTATGGTCTAGTGCTGTAGACAGGTTTGTTTTTTTTTTTTTCCTTTTTGTCTTTTTTTTGTGTCCGGCAACGGATCGCAACCCTCAGTGTTGCGCTCTTACCGGGCCGGGACCAGTAACGGGATCGCAACCCTCGGCGCTGCGCCCGCACCTCGCTCAGCCAGTGAGCGGAACCGGTCTGTATGTGGGATCCGAACCCTCAGCGGGAGCACCGCCACGCTCCCAAGCAGCACACTGTAGCAGTGCGCCACCGGGCCGGCCCTTGTAGACAGGTTTTAAAAATGTGTTTCAGATTTTAAAAGTTGTACAACCATGTCAGTCATGAAGGATTCTTTATGTGACATGTCAGTCATGTGTAGGATTCTTTACAAATTGCCTCGGAGAGAAGATGAGAGAGAGAAGATGAGAGGTTACACCTAATCTAACTCGTCCTATCCCAAAATAATGTTGGGTTTTGCTCCACAGCTCACTCAGCTCTTCTTTTTTTTTTTTGTCCTTTTTGAGACCGGCCGCACCGCACTCAGCCAGTGAGCGCTGTGAGAGCACCAGTCATCCCTATATAGGATCCGAACCCGTGGCCTTGGTGTTATCAGCACCACACTCTCCCAAGTGAGCCACGGGCCGGCCCCACCACTCAGCTCTTCTGAGGGAACTTTCCTTAAGACTATATCAGTTTTTTCCATGCTTAGGTTTTGCCTTAACAAGTTTTTGTTCTTCAGAGTCTTGCCCTACTGCACAAGTCCAGATGAGAAAAAAGCAGGAGTGGGGAGACTCAGCCACATCACGCAGTAAAATTCATTGATATCTGAACTTGCTACTCACTAAAACTTGAGATGTTATAACACCAAGGTCGAGGGTGGGGCCACACCTGGGTCAGTGTTGCTTTGCTGCCACCTGTGTCATGTCAGCCCTGTTCCTAGAGTCCCAGGTGATTGGCCTTGACCAGCACCTGCGCTGATAGAGGATTGACTGACAGATGCACAGAGCTCATCTGAACCCTGGTAGGTTTCAGCTGGGAGACCTGATGTGCATTTGTGAACACTCAGCACCCTCGTTCAGGTTACAGGCTTTCATTTCCTCATTCTGCACTAGAGCAGTACACGACTTCAGGGATCAGGTGAAGACTGAACAAACTGAGTTCAACCTAAATCCACCTGACTCTTGAGGTTTTTGGGGGGGTTTTTTTGGTGGCTGGTCAGTAGGGGGATCTGAACCCTTGTCTTTGGTGTTATAACACTGTGCTCTAACCAGCTGAACTAACCAGTCAGCCCTAAGTTCATACATCATGGTTTGTTTGGTTTTTTATTTTTTTTATTTTTTTTTTTTAAGAAGATGACCGGTAAGGAGATCTTAACCCTTGACTTGGTGTTGTCAGCACCACGCTCAGCCAGTGAGCTAACCGGCCATCCCTATATGGGATCCAAACCCGGGGCCTTGGTGTTATCAGCACCGCACTCTCCCGAGTGAGCCACTGGCCGGCCCTGGTTTTTGTTTTTATTTTTGTTTTTGCAGCTGACCAGTTCAGGGATCCAAACCCTTGACCTTGGTGTTATAACATCTCAAGTTTTAGAGAGTGAGTAGTAAGTTCAGATAACAATGTATTTGCTCAGTGATACACTCAAGTCTCTCCTGTTGCTGAGTGTGGGTAGGGAGGGTGCCCTGAGCCAGAAGTGGCAGCTGACATGGAGCCAGCTCTTTGACAGCATGAGAATTACCACCTTGCTATTTTCATCCTTACCTTTGAGAGACTGTATCACTTGGGAGAGTGTTGTGTTCATTACACCAAAGTCAAGGGTTTGGATTCCTGTACTGGCCAGCTGCCAAAAAAAAAATAGAATGTCAAGTACCTGAACCTCACTGCATTGGGAAAGACTCCCAAGGGTCTTTTGTAAGGTTGTGTTGGTTGTAAACCTCCACCTCTTGAGTTCTCACTATGGCCGAGAGCAGTCATGATCTTATCCATCCTCACCCTGACCCTTAGCGGTTGACTAGTGCCACCTAGTGCTTCCTCTGAGGAAACATAGCTTTAGGGAGGGGCTGCATTTGCTGGAGCCCTGTGGCCAACAAGGGACCAGAGCTGGTACACTGATTCATCTTCTGACTCCCCTGTTTGTGGGCCTCCCTGAAGGCTCTGCGAATGCAGTCCAGCTGCTGGTGTCGAGAAGATCTTACTGAGTTCATCTGCTTATTAGAAGTCTTACTCGTCACATTTCTTAAAGTCCTCAAACCATATCCTCTTTCTTTGCAGATACCCTGTTCCAGCTAAAGGTATGTACTGAATTGTCGCTTGCCCCAACCCTGTCCTGGTGATGAGTGAATAAGGACAAATAGTATAAGTCACACTCACTCAGAGCCCTGGAAACACAAAGTCAGGGGACAGATTATAACAACCGAATGACTGCCACAAAATCAGATTGCTGACCAAAGAGGGGGGTTATTGAGTTGGCTTGATGACAGAATCCTTTGCTTCCTTTGGAGTAAGTAGAAGCAGATCCCTTAGGCTCATCCGTGAAAGACTGTGTGTCATGTTTAAGAAACACAACTTGGGTATTATGTGCATGCCTTGATGTTCCACTAGGCATTTTAAACTGTGGCCTCAAATCCAAAATGATATTCGAAGGTGGCTTTCAGGACAGTTGAATGTTCTTTCTGTCTGGGGTGGTGTTTGCAGCTTCCTAATAATCCAGGGCACGTTTCTGCACATTTCTCTTCAGTGCTCTCATAGTTTATCAGCCTTCTTGTTTTAACTTGTTTTATCACTGGTTCTGAGATACTGGGCAGGAGTGATGTGCTCTTAAAGTGGTTGCCGGGGACAGAAGTGACAGATGGAAGATGCCCACCAGAGGGCAGCATTTGTGGAAGAGACTCAGATTGGTCGTGAGCTTCACGTGTGATGGGGCCAGGGCAGACAGGTTGCCAGAGGTGCCATGGAGACGTCAACATTGTTTCCTTTTGGGGCTGGCAGACAGTTAGACATCTGAAGCTGCACAGTAACCTGTTGCATGCACAGTGTTCTGTGAAGATAGCACTTTCAGGTGTACTTTTATCTGGAATTCTGTGTTATTACTCGGGGGTAGACTGAAACAGGTTCTCTTGAGTCTTTTTTCTGTAAGTCAAAAATCCATCCATAGGCAGGAGTAGAGATCAGTGTGTGTGTTTTCTTCTGAACCTTGCACTCTGGCGGAGGGTTTGGATTAGGATGTTCATGGAGAGGACAGACATTTTATTTTATTATGAAGTTTATTTGCTTACAGTTTCTGAGGCTAGGAAATCCAAAGTCCATCAGGTGATGGCGACAGGGACCCAGGGGTCTCACATTACAAGATGGTAGAAGCAGAGAGAGCAGAGAAAGAGAGAGACAGACTCTTCTCTTCTTTTAAAGCCCTCAGAACAACACCCCTGACTACCATTTTTTTTAACTTCTCAATATACATCGTAGTTGATTTTCATGACCCTTTACCTGTTCCTCTTCCCCCTCCCTCTCTCCCCTCCCCCCATCATATCTGTTCACTTGTCTTAAGTTCAACGAATTGTGATTGCTGTGTGTTCTTCCCCCCCATTTGTTTGTGTGTTTATTTATTTTTAGCTCCCACAAATAAGCGAGAACATGTGGTATTTCTCTTTCTGTGCCTGACCTCTTTCACTTAATATAATTTTCTCTAAGTCCATCCATGTTGTTGCAAATGGCATATTTCATTCTTTTTTATAGCAGAGTAGTGCTCTATTGTGTAGATATAGCACAGTTTCCTTATCCACTTATCTGATGATGGACATTTGGGCTGGTTCCAACTCTTGGCTATAGTAAATAGAGCTGCAATAAACACTGGAGTACAGGTATCCCTTCGGCATGATGATTTCCATTCCTCTGGGTATATTCCCAGCGGTGGGATCGCTGGGTCATATGGTAGATCTATCTGTAACTGTTTGAGGAACCTCCATACCATTTTCCATAAAGGCTGCACCATTCTGAAGTCCCACCAACAGTGTATGCGAGTTCCTTTTTCTTTGCAACTTCTCCAGCACTTATCACTTTCAGTCTTTTGGATATTAGCCATCTTGACTGGAGTGAGATGGTATCTCAAAATGGTCTTGATTTGCATTTCCCCGATGCTGAGTGATGTTGAGCATTTTTTCATGTGTCTGTTGGCCATTCATATATCTTCCTTTGAGAAATGCCTATTCAGCTCCTTTGCCCATTTTTTAATTGGGTCATTTGGCTTTTTGCTGTAAAGTTTGAATTCCTTGTATATTCTGCATATTAATCCTTTGTCAGATGTATATTTTGCAAAATATTTTCTCCCACTGTATTGGTTGTGTTTTCACTCTGTTGATTGTTTCTTTTGCTGTGCAGAAGCTCTTTAGTTTGATATAATTCCATTTGTTTATTTTTCCTTTGGTTGCCTGTGCTTTGGGGGTCATATTCATGAAGTCTGTACCCACTCCTACTTCCTGAAGTGTTTCTTTAAGGAGTTTTATTGTTTCAGATGTATATTTAATTCTTTAATCCATTTTGAGTTGATTTTAGTATATGGTGAGAGGTATGGGTCTAGTTTCATTCTCCTACGTATGAATATCCAGTTTTCCCAGCACCGTTTGCTGAAGAGGCAGTCCCGACCCCAGTGTGTAGACTTGATGCCTTTGTCAAAGATCAGATGCCTGCAGGTGTGTGGGTTGATTTCTGGGTTCTCTATT
The DNA here is from genome assembly GCF_000696425.1 of Galeopterus variegatus. Taxonomy (NCBI): domain Eukaryota; kingdom Metazoa; phylum Chordata; class Mammalia; order Dermoptera; family Cynocephalidae; genus Galeopterus; species Galeopterus variegatus. The sequence goes on along the minus strand of NW_007726285.1, from coordinate 641,253 downwards.
CTATTCCATTGATCCGTGTAGAGGACAGACATTTTAGAAAACTTGTCACAGCCCCTTCTCCCAGGCAGAACTTCACAGACAGCATGGGAGTCTCCTTCCTCGAACTGGCTCAGTCTCTCGAGGCCCCAAGGTGGCCGTGAAGACACACACCACAGGCTGCACACCCTCTCTGCATGATGCTGGGCCCAGCCTGGCTGATGAGTGTTTAGGAGCCAGAGCAAAAAGGGGTGGCGGGAGCAGGACAGGAGGGTGGGCTCTGCAAGTCTGACTCGGGAAGTCTGATTTCTGCTCAGTTCACAGCAAAGCAGCTGGAGAAGCTGGCCAAGAAGGCGGAGAAGGACTCCAAGGCAGAGCAGGCCAAAGTGAAGAAGGTGAGCCTGGGACGGCCACACTCGCGGCTGCGCGGGGCTGTGCACTCTTCTTTCCTACCCTGTTTCTATTTCTGTTTTCTACTTTGTTTTGATGTCTTTTTGTGGAAGGCACTTCTGACATCTTGGTACAGTCCACAGCATGACTTCTGAGCCCCGCGGTGCGCATATCACATGCAGATGGTGGGCGTGATGGAGGGAGGCGCCAAGTGCATCCAGCCTGCTGTGGCTCTGTCTCTGGCCTCCTGCCCACCGAGGGTGTCCAGAGGAAAAGTTACATGCACAACTTTTGTTCTTTCTCTTTAAACGGCCATTCCTTTTATTCATTTCTGACATTCTGAGCTGGCTTTTGCCATAAATTGTGCAGGAAGTAGGCTTCAGCTGCCCCCCACGAGCCTATCATTTTCAACTCTCTTCCCTGTGGAGCTGGTGCCTTGGGCATCAGGATCTGGGCAGCGGTGTGGCAGCCCCTCCATGGGGTATGGCAGGGCTGAAGGCTTACTGGGGGCCTCTCCAGGAAGGGGTCCCTGCCTACCGATGGGCAAGGCAGAAGGGAAGGGGGAGTCTGACTGCTCTTAATGGAGAGTTTCAGTCAAGTCCTGTACAGCTCTTAAAACTTTGCCTAGTCAGTCAAGAAGGTTCCAGGGGTGTTGGATTTTGGTAGCTTCTCACTCAAACTCAAGCTCCCCAGGGTGGAAAGGGACTGGGACAGTTGGCTCTGCAGTCCATGCAGCTGGTGCTTTGTGGTGGTGCCTCCTTTGGACACTCTGAGCATCTCCCGCTCAGTCCTGTGCTACTGAGGAGTGCTGGTGTGAGTGGTTGGGAAGGGGCTGAGGCCGGGTGAGCAGAAGCCCTTCTACAGGCTGGTCTGGTGCCTTTGCTCCATCCCTGGACTTCCACACGCCTGAGCAGACTTGGAGCCTGGGGTCTTCATTTCTGAGAAACTCACAGACATTTGGGATGTCACACCTGGACAGGACTAAGGGTCTCCACCCCACAATAGCAGATGACACCCAGGGGAGGTCAGTGCCAGTCTCCTGGCAGTGGAGGCAGAGTTCGTACACACAGGCCACGGAGTTCTACCAACTGGCAATTCCCTCTGAGTTTTAGGCACTTCAGCAGAAAAATGTGGAGTGTGCCCGTGTATATGCGGAGAACGCCATCCGCAAGAAGAACGAAGGCGTGAACTGGCTCCGCATGGCATCCCGCGTGGACGCAGTGGCCTCCAAGGTCCAGACAGCCGTGACCATGAAGGGGGTGAGTGTGAGGCCTGGTGCCAATGGGCTGGCCCACGGGCCAGGGCAGCTGCAGGTCTGCCGGCTGGATCTGGGGCAGCTCCCAGAGTTGAGGGGCACTAGATGAGCATAGAGTCTCGGGGTCACACCAACACAGAAAAGACTGCACGGGGGACCTTGGTCTTTGCAGCGTCCCACAAGATGCAGAGCCTGCATGGCTGGGGCAGAGGGAGTCATGTCAGATTCCTTGGCTCTGTAGTGGGGGTTCCCTCCAAACACTAAGGGGCCAAAAGAGATAAACACAGTCCTGAAGATCTGCTGTGTGGTCAGCCTTTTCCAGGTGACCCATGTGCTGGGTCTGCTCATTCTTGTGTGCTCAGTGGACAGCCATTCCTGAGGACTGGGCGCCGGCATAGCCCTGGGCTGGAGGCCCAGCCCTCCCAGTAGAGTTCAGAGGACCTGTCCCTGGGGGGTGACCTTTGCTCACTTTTAATCCTGTTTCCTCCCCCAATTCTCTCCTGTCCCAGGTGACCAAGAACATGGCACAGGTGACCAAAGCCCTGGACAAGGCCTTGAGTACCATGGACTTGCAGAAGGTGTCTGCGGTGATGGACAGGTTCGAGCAGCAGGTGCAGAACCTGGATGTGCACACGTCGGTACGTGGCCTGCCTGGCCTCAGGGCTGTGGTCTGGGGGCAATGGGTGGGGGCCATGTGGATAGTGCATGCAGAGGGATGGCTAATGGCCAGCACGCGTGTGTCCTCCCTGGAGTTGCCACATGTCCTCTGTGCCGGGTCCATGCCTGGACCCGGAGGGGTGGTGGGCCAGGCAGCAGGGCCTGCAGGGCACCCGGCTCCTTCTGGGGAGGCACAGGTGGTGAACACAGGTGTAGAGAAGTGCTTACCTGAGCAGATGACACAGTGAGGTTGGGGGACTGGGCATGGTGGTAGGCGAGCCCCTGTGGAGGATGAGGGCCATGGTGGGGCTGCAGTGGGAGCCGTGGTAGGGGTCTGAGGAGCGCCTAGGCCCTGGCCATGCCAGAGTGTGCCCCCTCAGGTGATGGAGGACTCCATGAGCTCGGCCACCACGCTGACCACGCCTCAGGAGCAGGTGGACAGCCTCATCGTGCAGATTGCCGAGGAGAATGGCCTGGAGGTCCTGGACCAGCTCAGCCAGCTGCCCGAGGGTGCCTCTGCCGTGGGCGAGAGCTCTGTGCGCAGCCAGGAGGACCAGCTGTCACGGAGGTGGGTCAGCACCCTGCACATCGTGTCCTCAGCCCCAGACACTGGCACTGCGGGGAGGAAGGGGAGTTGTAGCTTAGAGACCATGGAGGGAGCTCGGGCCAGGCTTGGACCAGGAAACACTGACCTCGAGTTGCAAATGCTCAGCCACTCTGAGCCTGCCCTGCTCACCTCAGAGTAGGGGAGACCCCCTTGTGCCTCCAGGCCCAGAGCAGCCCACCCTGTCCACCCGGTAGCTTCTCCCCTGGTCCACGCTCTGTCTTGCACCGAAGGCTTCAGTGTGTCATGTGTGGCGTGCAGACCCACGTTTGTCTACACACCCCTCGCTTTAGAAAGGGAAGCCCCTGCTTTTCCCAGAGTAGCAAATCATAATGTAACAGTGCGCAGCACCTGCGTCCTCTCAGGACCATCCTGAACAGCTGACACCGAGGAGAACGGTTATGGCCCTCTGGGTGGCCCTGGCCCTGGGTGGTCATCTTACTTGCAAATGCGCTGGCCTGCCCTTCTCACCCGAGTCTTGTGGTTGCTTTCCAGGTTGGCTGCCTTGAGGAACTAGCTGTGCCCCCACCTCTTCTGCCCTGTGTGTGCTGGGGCTCCCACCTCCCCAACTTGCCTTTCTGCTGACCCTGCAGAGCTGCAGCTGGCAGCCGCCATCTCTTGGCTCCTCTCACCTGCCAGGCCTGGTGGCTTCAGAATTGTTCCTGTTCTTTCAGAGCGTTCAGACCCTGAGTACAGCGGACGTGCTACTCACTGGCAGTCAGTGGGGTCAGCAGCTCCTGGAGGCCTCTCCCCCCACTCAGCAGGCAGGGGATTCCCTATGCCTGGATGGACACAGTCCCAAGGATGTGCCAAGGGTGTTCCGTGCCACCCAAAGCTGCCCCGGTGGCCTTTACAGACAATGACCTTCCTCTCCCTCCTCCATTGTTCCAGGGGTGGGATCTTGGCCACTCTTGCTGGCCTCTGAGCCCTGCTCAGCCTCCTGCCTTGGCCTCCTTGGTTCCTAAAGTCGCCCTGTCCATGGACAGAACCATTGACCAGCTCCAAGGCCGGGTGTGCCCACCCTGGGGTGCTCATTCCCCTCGCTGTCACCTCTGGGGTGTCTTGCCCCTGGGCTGTGTTGCTGTGTCTTTCAGCAGGGAGTCTGCCCATGCCATGGACTGGAATCTGAGTGTCTGCAGCTCTCCTGGCAGCATGGCGTCGTTCTGTGCAAGGGCCTCTCTGTGGGGCCTCTTGCTGCTCAGGGGCAGCATGGCCTGCGTGTTGCTCTCTCCTGTCAATGTAGATTACCGGGTGCCTCCCCCTGGCTGCTCCCTTCCGCCTTCTCAGCTTGTAGGCCAAAGTGGCCGGTGAAGGAGCTGGGGATAGTCGCCCCGGCCAAGGCCGGCAGTGGCCATATTTTGAGGAAAACCTGCCACTTGTGGCCACCGTGGGGAAGCCAGCAGGGGGTTCATGAGGCCTGCTGGGGTGGCCTGGGGGAGGGGTTTGGATGCAAGCTGCTGTTTTTGTTTTTTCGTTTCCTAAAGTTTACTTCATTTTGGGGAAGCTTCCAGGATTTTTTTGTTTTTTTATCAAAGTAGAAAGAGCTGCTGCAGATGGGGAGTGTGGGTGGGGCTAGGACTTCTCAGTGCAGTGCCACGCACTGTCCTCACATTGACAGCACATGTCTGTTGTGGCTCTTAGTACAGAAGTGTGGAGACCTCTACCTTGACTCACTGCGTTTAGTTCTCTTCAGGACTTGGGAGCCCCTGGGTGTCTGTGCAATGAGTTGGTGCCAGGTGGTGGGAGCAGCATTGGTGGATCCTGGGCCTGGGGGAGTCAAGGCACTGTCTGGGCATGCTCCCCTCTGGTCTCCAAAATAGACCCATATGCTGCATGTTGAGAGAAGGTCCTGACATCCTTCATGGGGAATAGCTTTGGGGAGCTTCCTCGTTTCTGGGGTGCCTGTCTTCTTGGGGGCTGGGGCAGAGGCTCAACGGGGTGGGCATGTTTGCCTTTTTCCTAAAATGCTGTTGTAAGTAAACAAATTGGTCCCTGAAAACTTTCTCAAGCTTTGCTTTGGTGGCTTTGGGGGAGCCCAGGTTACCCAGCCCCCCCACTTAGGAGGCTGGGGAGGGGGACCCGGATGCCTGGTTCAAAGTGCCAGGTGTGGGCTGGAGGAAGGTGGGGGTGTCTGTATGAGGAATGTAGATTTTCAGGCCCCTCCCAGAGCAACAGTCAGAATCTAGTTTTGAATTTTCTTCTTTTTACTTTGAAATAATTTTAAGCTTACGTAATAGTTGCTAGGTGTACATTTTCCTTATGACTCTTGACCAGCTTCCCTAACTTCCTAGTTATCCGTATAGACCTGCTAAGTCAGGAGACTAGACATTCAGTAACTCGTCTGCAAGTCCCTGCTCCCGACCGCGTGCCCTCTGAGGCCCACACTGTGCTGCTTGTTCCTGCCAGGCCTGCATTCTTGGACAGGTCCTCAGTTTTCTCTGTCTTTCATGACCTGAACAATTCTGAACAGAATGTTCCTCAACACGGGCTGGTGAGACGTATTCAGGCGGTGAGGCTGATGTCGTAGCTGTCAGCAAGGATCCCACAGAAGTGGCGTTTTGTCCTGCAGGGCACGGCTGCATCTGGCCTGTGGCGTCACCCTGACTGTCCCTCGCCACTTCTTAGGCAGCATCTGCCTTGTAAAGTTTCCATTTTTCCCTTTTTAAAAATTCTTTAACTTTTTTCTGGTGGCTAGCCAGTACAGGGATCTGAACCCTTGACCTTGGTGCGTTTTTCCCTTGTTTAATGAAAGTCTTGGGAGGTATTTGAAGGCTGCGCCTGTCAGCGGACCTTCCTAGTGGCAGTTCTTGTGGCGGTTTCCTGTTTGGAATTCTGCTCGGAGGAGGCATTCCTTCACCTCACCCAGCGGTCCCAGAGTGTGTCCATGTGGGCCTGTGGCCATCTGCAGTCTGTGGGCTGCAGTGGTCCGAGCATATGTGTCCATGTGGGCCTGTGGCTGTCCGCTGCAGTCTGTGGGCTGCAGTTGTTACTGTCATCCTTTTGGCGGCTGCCTTATTGTGTCATGTGGGACGTTCCTTCAGATGCATGCTCCAGCACTGCAGGCACTTCCTGCCCAGCCTGGAATCAGCCATTTCTCTGAGAAGCCCTGGTTGCTGTTGGCAGGATGGTGTCTAGAAGCTGCAGCCTGGGTTCGAGGCATGCCCATGCTCTGCTCGCAGGGAAGCACAGGCGCACTGCATGTGCTCATGTCCTCCAAGCTGCAGGTGGCGGTGACCCCATGAGTCAGCCTAGCCTTCCCTTCTTGAATGCGGAGGGTCTCAGAACTGCCAACCACAGCCCTGTGAGAGCCCTTGACCACCTCTCATCTTGAGCCCTACAGTTTATGGTCAGGACACGCTGCGACCTCCTCAGGGGGGCTGTGTGATTCTTCTGTTAGAGTCTTGTTTGCACTCCAGTTTGGGTGCCCCCATCCCGGTTGGACTTGATATTTTGGGGGGAGTGTGTGAAACATCACCATGGCTCTGGAGTGGGAGGAGACGCACCCCTGTCCTCAGCTCTGCAGGCCAGCGGTCAGCCCTTTGCCTCTGGTGCATCTGCACAGGTCCTAACAGGGTCTGCGGTGGCTTCTCATCCTTGGGCCCTTCCAGGGGAGAGACAGCTGGGGACAGATGCCACCTTTCAGGATGGGGTGCAACTTGGGAATCTGCTTGCACCCCACATCTGTAGCCTACTCCTAGGCTCCCCAGACCTCTCCCCGGATGCTCTGTGCCCCTGAACGTAGAACAAGGCAGTAAGAATGGCCTGCGGGCTGTGGGAGGAACTCCCTGGAGCCAGGTCTGCCCCCTGGCTGGCATTTGAGGCTGTGTCCTCTCACTGGATGCTTTGGTGTGGTTTTAATATATTTAGGACTCATATTAAAACCTTTTTTTGGAGAAAATACTTCCCAGTTAGCAAAAGCAGGCATAATACTTTTGCAACCCACCAGGGGGACCCTTTCCACAGCCTCCTGCAGCCCCAGCAGGAACAGTCAGCCCAGGCTGAACAGGGCATCGAACAGGACCTGGGAGCTCGGGACAGAAACCCGTGTTTGCTTTTTCCCTTCAGAATTTAGTAGACCCTAAGTGATCAGCAAATGTCCTTTCTGGACACATCTGCCTGGAGGGGGCGCTGGCTCGGTGAGGTGTGTTGTGCAAGGCTCAGGAGGCAGGCACGGGCTGCGGGGGGGCCAGGGGCTGTGGCCACCCACTACCTGGCCAGACGTGGGCCCACAGACTTCATACTTTCTCACAGAAGGAAGCTGATGGAAAACTTTGAAACACAGAGGGCACCTCAGGGACCCCGGCCACGTCCAGGGTACTGGGGCAGAGGGTTGCATGCCCATGTGTGAAACCCCCGCCTGTCAGGGGCTCTGACCTGGAAAGGGGGCTGCAGCAGCATGTTTGGGTCCCACCTCATGTCTGTTCCCCGCCAGGTTACTCATCTCAAGACACACCCCCTGGTGGCCTTGTGGGAAGATGCTGGGCCCCATCCTTCCTGATGAAGATTTTGTGTTGGGCACTCATGGGGACCACCTATCCAGCCTCACTCTTCCATCCATCCAAAGAGGCTGGGCCAAGGGAGTGGTCCTACATGTACAGGCTCCTGGGGCCTTCCCAGGGCCCACAGAACCAGAACAGGCAGTGGCAGGTGTGCGTAGGCAGGTGTGTGTGTGGGTATACACACGAGTGCACAGAGGGAGGTGGCCACTGGAGCCCAGACCGTGTTAAAGACACTCAAGGAGTGTTTGTACAAAGCCCTTCCTCAGGCCTCCTGAGCTCCTGACCCTGACTCAGGCACTTCTGGGCCCTGATGTCCAGCCAGGGGACATTTTCACAAAATCTACCCTTGAGGCACTCTGGAGCACCCCCCCCAGGGTGCTCACAACACACACCCTCAGGACGCAGAGGGGTCATTGCCTTTATTGAGGGTCCACTGTGTGCCTGTGCCCTGAGCTGCTCCCAGGTGAGCCCAGGGGAAGCCAGTCGTGTGCCTGGGCAGGGAGTTCTGGTCCCCAGGATGTCACAGAAGACACAGGCAGAAGAGCAGAGATGCGAGGAAGGTCAGCAGGACCCCCGGCTGGCGGTGGAGGCTGGGGGCCTCAGAGTAGCCATACTGTGTCCTGCAGGAACCATCCAGCTGGTCGAGTGGGATGGGCTCTTCCTCCGGGGTTTGCATGTGATTGCTTATCTAGGGACAGGTGCAGGTTGGACGGCCTGCCTGGGGGCATGAGGGGGTGGGGAGCATAGGCAGGTGCCGCACCTCACCTGCTCCACTGCTTCAAAGACCCTCAGCAGGTTTTCAGCCAATGCGCCCCTGATCTCCGCCTCTGTCCAGTTCCTCCTGAGCAGCTCAGCAATCAGGTCTGGATACTTGGAGACGTCCTCCAGCCCCGTGGGCAGCCTGTCAAGGGTGGAGAGAACCAGGCTCTGCAGACCCGGGGCCACTCCCAGGCACATGGAGGCCGGCACACTGTGCCTTCCAAGTGAGACATCCCGGGTCTGTCCTCAGAACACACTTTCCCTCCATCTCAGGACAAAGGGCTCACCCCTTACCTTGAGACGCCATCATAGTCCCCACCAAAGCCCACAGCTCCGGCTCCTGCCACCTGCTTGATGTGATCCAGGTGGTCTGCCCAGGGGAAGCAGCAGGTGTGGGAACCAAGCGAGGTCCTCCCCCGCCTGGCCACCGAGGCCACTCACGCCTCACCTACCGGCTACTTGGGACAGGTTGGCCTCCTGCCTGCAGGAGACATAGTCGTTGTAGAAATTCACCATCACCAGGCTGTCTGTTTCTTTCTGTTCAGGGAGAGGGGGTGGAGTTGAGCTCGGGAGGCCCCTCCGTGCTGCCCCCGCCCCCGCCCCGGGCGGCCCCTCACCACCAGCTGGAGCACTTCGTCTGGCACGTTGCGCCGGTGTGCACACAGGTGGTAGGCTGAGGAGTGGCTGAAGATGACCGGGGCCTTGGACAGCTGCAGAGCGGCCTTCATGGTGGCCACAGACACATGGGCCAAGTCCACCATGATGCCCAGGCGGTTCATCTCCTTCACCACACGCTGGGGGGACAGGGCGGGTCCACCTCACAGCCCCAGGGAGAACGCGCAGCACAGGGGTGGGGGTGCCCCTGCTGGACCCTTCAGGGGCTGGGAGCGGGGCTGCATTTGAGGCTCAGCATTCTGAACCCCAGTGAGTCCCTCCCCAGGGACAACTGCTTGCTCCATTGTGCAGACAGGAAACTGAGATCCTGAGTGGTGGGACAGCTTGTCCCAGTCACTCTGCCTGGCCTTCTGCCTTCTCCTTGGGGTGCTGTGGTCCTTGTTCCTCCCCCTACTCACCTGACCAAAGAGCGACAGGCCTTGGCTCTGGGCCTTGTCATCTCCTGTGTCCACCAGCCAGTTGTCAGCCCTGGGAAAGCAAAGGGCAGGTGCTGGAGGCCTGGCCTGGGACTCGCAGGAGGAGAGGATGGTGTCTGAGGGGTGGCAGAGGGAGTGGCCCTGCCCTCCGACTGGAGCCCTGGGGTCACGGGTGTTGCTTACCAGGGCGTGTTGCAGTTGTGAGTTAGGGTCAGGTACCGCATGCCCAGGTTGTAGAAGGCTCGCAGGACGCCCAGGCTGCTGTCGATGGAGTGGCCGCCCTCCACGCCAATCAGACTGGCCACCTTCCCCTCCTGGAAGGCCTGCCGGATGCCTGCATGGAGACCCCGGAGGGGGGAGTAAACATACCCACCCAGGCAGCACCAGCACCCATTGGACCAGGTACTGGTGGGGGGACTCAGGGACCCAGGGGCCTGGCTGGGACTCCACCTGCACTGCTGGTGACACACAGGAAGGTCTCGGGGTACATCTGGCACATGCGGTGGATGGTGTCCATCTGCTCCAGCGTCCTCTTCACGGCATCTTTGTTCTGCGTGTCGCAGGGCATGTACGCAGACCAGAACTGGGGGACACAGGGGCTAGGAGCTGAGAGTGCCAGGCCCCAAGCCCACCCCTGTGTGCACTGGGCGTCTGGTTTCCCATCCATCTTGGAAGCCCTCCCAGTGGCCTGGGTGGCTGTCCCCTGCCTGTGGCCCCAAGAGCTCAGCACCCACCAGGGTGGGCTGCACCTCAGCCAGACCCAGAGAGGAGATGGGATGGACCCCAACGTAGGTCAGGCACAAGACAGGACAGGGCCATACCTGGCCCCCCACAAAGCCAGCCCTCAGTTTGGGGATGTTGGTGTGGGTGCCGGCCAGGCTGGTCAGGTTGGCCCTGTCGTCCTGCAGCCGGTTGTTGAACATAGTCAGCAGCTGCCAAGGCAGGTCATTGTGCCTGGGAGGGGTCGGAGGAGGGGCCGGAGGGGTCAGGGTGGCCACTTGGACCTTGGGGCTTCCAAGCTCCTTGGCCCCCAGGCAGCCCCCTCTCCACCTTCTGCTTCTCGGGGGCTCAGGACCTGTTAACTGAACACACCTGAGCATAGGTGAGCTTTCCAAATGTGCCCCACCCCCAGGCCAGGTAGCTATGAGCTGAGAGTAGTCCTTCAAGCACAGAGTGGGGGCAGATTGGTTGACAAGGGAGCAGGGGCTGGGCAGACACTCCCAATGTGAGCAGTTTTCAGGTGAAAGATTAAAACTGCCCCTTGTAGGAGGGCTGGGGACCGTGGGGGGCAGCCTGCCCTTAGGGAACCAGGCCCTGGCTCATCTTCCTGGGGAGCAGGGCACCAGGTGCAGGGTTTGGGGACAGCCCAGGCCCCTCTGCTGCCTCTTGCCCTCAGGAAGAGCCCTGCACCTGGTGTCCAGTCAGGCCCGTCTGTGCTTCAGCAGGACAGAGCCGCTCTCCAGGAGCCACGAGAGCGAAAGCTCTGGAGCAGGGACAGGAGGAGGGGGTGGAGCTGGGGGCTGTCAGCAACTGAGTGAGGTCTGGGAGGGCTCACATCCAGCTGCCCAGCAGGGCCTGGGCAGATTCCTCCCTGGACCCAGGACCCTGGCCAGGACCCCAGCAAACAGAGACCAAGTGTAGCCCCATCAGAGCATCTCAGAAATGCGGGTTTGCAGGCCCACGAGTGGGGTGTGCACCACAGGACAGCCACGGAGGCAGTGCCCGCCCGCGACAGTGCTTGCCCCTAATCTGGAGAGGAGGAGGCTGTGAGGACAGCCTAGGGGGGCTTTGGCCTGGCACCCCACGCTAGGGGACACCTGGGCCTGACCTCCCCCCCAGCATCCGTGCCACTTCCCATCCAGTTTCTTTTTTCTTTTTTTTTTTTTTAAAGATGACGGGTAAGGGGATCTTAACCCTTGACTTGGTGTTGTCAGCACCACGCTCTCCCAAGTGAGCCACGGGCCAGGCCGGCCCTCCCATCCAGTTTCCACTTCAGATTCTGGCTCCCTCCCCCTCTGTGCCTCAGTTTCCTTATCTGATACGTGGGGATACGGATATCTTGGAACCTTCTTCAGAGAGTGAGCTGTGAGGGGTGAGTGACTCAACAGTGATATTAGTTACTCTGTCTCCTGGGCTCTGTGCTGCACCCCCTGTGCCCCATCCCACTCCATCCGCCCGATGAGCTTCTCCAGAGCGCATCCACCCGCACGGTGCCTTTGGGGAAACTGAGAGTAGGCGCTGCCCCCACCCCGACTCGGCACGTTCCCAGCCCTGGCCCTGGGCAAATGGGCGCACACTGCAGACCCTGGCGCAAACGCCACTCCCAGGAAGCGCCTGACGACAGAAGGAGCCAGGAGAGTCTCCCCTGCCTGACCTGGTGGGGCTGGCTGGAGCTGGGGCGCTTGGCTGAGCAGGGAGCAGGGACAGGCTCCAGCCCAGTACCCTACGGGACAGGCCCAGGCAGGGATGGGGTGGACTTTACCCTCTTCCTGAGGCCCCCAGGCCCCGAGGAGAGTGCAGCAGCCTGGGGCGGCCGCCTCCTCCTCCCTCAGCCTTTCCACCCTGCCCTGGAAGACAGAATAGGAGCGTAGGCCTGGGGTCACCCAGGGGGCAGAGGCCGCCTTTGTGTAAGGTTGGGTCAAACTGCAGTGGTGGAGCCATCAGACCCACCTCCTTGTCTGTGTGGTTGGTATGTGGAATCACGGCGTCCTACTCAGAGTTCTATAGAAAGTGCTAGAATGACAGCCAAGCACACGCTGGGCCAACTGTTTATGGGAGATACTGCTGGCTGCCCCTGTTATCCATTCTCCCCATTTTCTTTGGTAAGAACTCCCCCACACACCATTTTTAGCAGGACACATGGCACTTGGAACAAAGATACCCCCGCTCCTGTAGCTGGGTGTGCCATGTGAGTCAGCTGTGTCCTGTGACAGCTTCCAAGGACTGTCACTGACATCTGCTGCCCGCCCTTGGGCCCTCTTCAGCCTTCCTCCTTCCTGTTGGCTGGCACACAGATGTGATGGCTGGAGCTGCCGCTGCCGTTTCAAACCATGAGGTAACTATGGTGGCCACACTGAGTACCTGGCACTGTGAAATGCCACACCAGGGCTCCCTGGACTTCTCTGCTGTTGGAGCTAATCATTTGGGTCCCCTTCCTACAGGAGTAGCTAATACTAACTGACCCACTGTTGATAGTTTTGATTCTGTCAGGCTAGTCTTAGCTTTCTACTTCCTTGGACAATCCCAGGTCCCCCAAGTCCCAACTCCGTAAGCATCCCTGGCTCTCTGGGCTCTTTGAGTCATCTTACCCCTCATGCAGGCTCTGGACAGCACCTGCACCTGGATCCTCTCTCTGTGCCTGGCTTCCCTGGCTCCTATAGTTGGTGTCTATTGCCTGCCCATGCTGGCCTGGGGTGCCCTGTCCCTCAGCCCAGACCTCGTCCAGCCAGGCAGCAGCAATTCAAGGGTGGGAGCCCAGGAGGTGCCTGCACAGCAGCCTCGTTTGCCACTGAGCAGGTCACACACCCTCAGAAGCAGCCCTCCCTGGTAAGGGTGGGGACGAGGGAGGAACAGGATGCAGGGTAGGGAGGGTCACGCTGGCCCTCACCATGGCCCTGTACACCCTCCCCTCCCTTTCCAGGACTGTCTCTGTTCCGTGAGTTCTTATGTAACGAGACATCTGGGTTTCCTTGCTTTCCTTAAGAGCTTTTTTCTCCAGCGAAACCCAGAGGTATCTGCCTCTGTAATGACTATAACATTTATTAAGCACGTACTGCGTGCCAGACACTCACGTGCCCTCAGTAACCCTCCTGACCCCACCCCCTGACTCTCAGCCCCCACCCCCGAGGAATCGTTGTGAAGCCCAGTGTGCCGTGTCAGATGCTAAAGTCCCTGCTCTCAGGGGGCCGGGCTGGGGTGGGGGCGCAGGCATGCTACATGGGGTCAGGGGGGCCTGGCTGCTAAGGTGACCCTGAGCTGCAGTAGGGAGTGTGTAGACATGGACAAGAGCCACTGTGAGGGCCCAGGGCACACAGGCTTTGGGAACCACAGGGGGCAGGGGGCCAGGGAGGGACTGGAGCTAGATTTTTCCTCCTCTGGCTGGTGCCTTGAGGGTATGGCTGGACCAGAAGCAGGGGTGTGAGGGGCTCCCACAGTGACCCATGCTGGGGGATTAGGGCAGGGAGGAGGGTAGGTGACCACTGACAGGGGAGGAGCCTGTAGGACCCATTGAGGTTAAGAGGGCAGCAGAGGACGTAGGGCCTGGGCCCCGTGCATGCCAGGTGGGGTCTCCCCAGTAGAAGGCAGGTAAGGGAAGGGTGATGGGCAGGAAGCAGGAAAGCCTGAAAGATGCCAGCTGGGGGCTTCTGAGGGCCTGTGGGGATAGTGCCCTCACCTGCAGCTTTCGGGAGAGGAAGCTGAGGCCCCGCGAGCTGCTCAGACCACAGGGCTGTAGGAGGTGGGAACCCAGGCCCAGCCCCCACACAGTTGCTTGGATCCTGGCCACTTACCTCTTTCCTGTCATGTTCCCTGAAGACCCTCATCTGCTAAAGCCTTTGGGGGCCCCGAGAGACCCCACAAAGAAGCTGAGGCGGTGGAGGCCAAGGGCCTGTTACAGCTAGAGAAACTGAGCCCCAAGTCAGGAGTGTGTGAACCTCGCTCCCAGCTCCTCAGGCACTGCACACAGGTGGCCACTCACCCGTCAATGACAGGAGTGACCCGCATGATCCTCTCTGCCTCCTCCCGGAATAAGTCTGCAGCACAGACGGCCACCAGGGCCCAGAGCCACGAGCTGGCCAACATGACACAGCCCCTTGGGGACCTGCGACTGCTGCAGCCCTGGAGCTTCTGTCCTGGCCTGGCTGGCCCGTGCCTGAGAAGGATGAGCCGTGGGCTGGAAGGAACTGCTCTGCCTGCCAGGAGAGAGGGGACAGAGGCCTTTGGTCAAGGTGATTATTACCTGGAGATCTCACATTTACAGCTTCCCATGTTCAATGAGTAACCAGCACGTTCCCTGCAAGGGTGGGCAGGCGGGATGGAAGGTCCCAGACCAGAGGGCTGGGCGTTGCTGTCTGGTCCAGGCAGAGGAATAGCAAGAGGCTGGGATCCCCAGCCTGGAGGAGGGCCAGGGCCCAGCTGAAAGGATACGGGCTTGGGAAAGGATGGACGCAGGTCACATGGTTAGTGACGTGGCTAGTGAACGTTAGCTCTCTGCTGTGGTTATTATTATTATTACTGCCCCTAGCCTCCCACCCCCAGGACCTGGGAGCCTGTCTGAGACCTGCCAAGGAGAATTAAATCATCATTCAAATTGCCTTCTCGTAATGTACCTCTTTGATTGCATATAAGAATAATTTTACATTACTCACTGTGGAGGATAAAACATGGCCCTACAGGGCTTCCACCCACCTGCCCTAGTGCTGGGGGGTCTGCACCCCAGTTCCTGGCCCACAGAACTCTGGTGTCATGCTGACTCACTGTGCGGCTGCAGGGCTTCTGACCAAACAGCTGAACTTTGGGACTTGGGGTCAGGAAGTGTTTCCTTAGGGCTGAGGCCCTTTCTCAGCCTTGGCAGGGCACATGCAAGTGGCCTTGGGGCTTTTCTTCGGAAGGTGGGGTGGGGGTTGCTGCTGCCTTGTATAGGGATCCAAACCCTTGACCCTGGTTATCAACACCACACTCTAACCAACTGAGCCAACTGGCCAGCGGCCCAGGGACTTCTAAGAGCCCAATGCCCAGGTGGTGCCCCGGACCAATGAATCTTGGTCCCAGGTCTGGGCCAGCATCCAGGGTTGTGGTGGGCAGTGGTCTGAGTGCTGGAGCCTAACTCAGGCCAGCCAGGAGGAGCTGGAGGGAGCCAGGCCTGGAAGGTTGGTAAGAGGAACAGATGAGGGGAGAGACCTGGGAGGGGAGGCTGGGTGTCTCTAGCCCACCGGGGGTCTCAAGGCCCCTGGTCATGTATCCCCCCCCACACTGCCTGGGCCTGCTGATGCCTCTGTCCCAGGATAACATTGGGCCCTCACAGAGACCTGCCCTGCAGACAGGGCCAAGGCTGCAACAGGCCAGTGTCACAGGGTCAGGGCCAGGACCCTCTGGTGGGCCACCTCCTCTCCCTCCTTCTGCCTCTTAGAAGGGAGGTCATATTCCAGCCCTGACTCCACCGCGAGTAGCTGTGTCCCTGGACAGGTGCCTGGGCCCCTGAGCCTCAGTTTCCTTCCTCACAGGGAGGGGGCAGCCACAGCTCCAGGTGTCCTCAGCGTTCCTGCCTCCCCCAGCCCCTGTATTCCTCAGCCAGAAGCCCCACCCCACTCCACCCCACCAGGGCATCCTCGGTGTCAGGCCCCAAGTGACCCAGCCTGCAGTGTTTGACCTCACCACAACCTGTGCAAGAAGTACCCCCCTAATGGGTGAGGAATAGGGGTCTGGGCCCCTCACTTTGGTCCATGGGCCTCTAACAAGACCTCCCAAGGCCTTGGGACCCAACAGATGCCAGCCCACCCTGATATCAACATGCTCGCCTGGCAGCGTGGATGTGGTGCCAGCAGCAGCATCCAGGTGCATCTGATGAATCCACTTGGTTGGAGTCTGGACTCCACCCGGCAGCCGTGGGGATGGGGCACACCCTGGCCCTCGGGGGGCTCTGAGACAGGAGGGGCTTCAGTGTTTGAAGGCTGCCTGGTGGGGTGGCAGCTCCAGCCCTGTCCCCACGGAGCCTCCTCTCCTGTGGGCACATCTCAGTCTGAAATTGTCTTGTCTGCTGCAGCTGTGACCACGCCGGCTTGCTTTCGTTGAGTCTTGCCTGCTACATATTTTTCTATTTGTTTTCAGGTTTTTTTCTTGTCCTTTTTGTTTCAGGTTTTTAAAATTTGTTTGTTTTGTTTTAGAGTCATAATTGCATTTTTGTCTTAACCTCGTCTGAAAGTCTTTGTCTGTAAACAGGATCGTTTTGGCCAGGACCCGTGTCATGAAAACACTGCTGGGTCTGGTCTCAGTCCCTCATCTCAGGCTGTTCCTGGTGCTATCCCTGGGCTTCCTTCTCCCGTTTCTTTCTTCTGGTAAATTCTTCAAGTTGTTTCTGTTCACCACCTCCCACAATTAGAAAGTTCTTCCTTGTATTACTACTATGCTAGCATTTTCCTTCATATTTTTAAGTTGCATTTAACCCCACGCTATTTCTCTTTCAGCATACAGAATCCTTCACACTTAAATCACGGTCCACAATGTACTGCCAATGTTCATTTAGATGTACCGATACATTTTCCTAGATTTCTTGTATACTTTTTGTTCTCTTGAGATATTTATTCTAATTTATGTCTCACTTCTCTGCGGTACTTCCTTGGGTAATTTCCGCAGAAATGGTGGCATCGCTTATAATGAGCCTCGAGCACCTCCCCTGCCAGCTCCCAGCGTGGCAGCTGCGTCCATGGCCAGCCTGATTATCCCTTCGTGAGGACGTGGTCTCCCTGTGTCTGCTCCTTTATCTCTGGATCCTTTCCCAGGATGGGTCCAGGGGTTTGTCTTTTTAAACCTGCCTAGCACTTCTTTCCATTATCAAATTTATGATTCATTTGTTTTTAATTGTTTAAAACATTTTTTTATTCTCTGCTCATTCCTTTGTAATACTTTATTGGTTTGAAACCAGTAGAAAAGAAGAACTTATAACAAATCCCCTGTCCCAATCCCACTAGTGGGAGATGTCTCAGTTTCCAGTTTTCTGATTACTTGAGTATCACTGAGTAATGAGCCATATTATCAATTTTGCACATTACCTCCTGACATCCTCTTAAGACGGACGAGGATTGGGCTGGCCCCGTGGCTCACTCGGGAGAGTGCGGCGCTGGTAGCGCCTAGGCCGTGGGTTCGGATCTTATATAGGGATGGCCGGTGCACTCACTGTGTCAGTGCTGACAATACCGTGCCAAGGGTTGCGATCCCCTTACCGGTCAAAAACAAAAAAAGACTGACAAAGATTTAGTTGTCTTAGGCCCACTCCCCAGTTCTCCCATATAGTCTCAGTCTTTCTACAACTTCAGGTAAAACACCTGGGCCCCAATTCTTGGCCAAGCAGTCCAGATGAGCCTCTTACATCTTCTCCCCCAAAGCTGGACTCATTTCAGGTGCAAATTTCAAAGGGAAGGATCACCAAAAATCTCAGTCACTGTGATAAGTTGCATTTTTTTTTTTTTAAAGATGACCAGTAAGGGGATCTTAACCCTTGGCTTGGTGTTGTCAGCACCACGCTGTCCCAGGTGAGCCAACCGGCCATCCCTATATAGGGATCTGAACCCGTGGCCTTGGTGTTATCAGCACCGCACTCTCCCAAGTGAGCCACGGGCCGGCCCAATAAGTTGCATTTTAATGCAATGTTTTAAAACATCAAAACGTATGCCAAAAAATCCATGATAAAAAAAAATGTGGAACTTTTAAATAAAGACAGGGTCAGTATTCTGACTTTTCCGTTTGCCTCCGGCTCCAACACGATTCCGAACAGTGCTGGTCTCACCAGGAACATTCAGGTTCTGTTTCATAATTTCAGCTGCAGATGGTTGTTGCAAGTGGGCAGAAGACAGCGTTTCCAGGGGTTCAGCTGCAGATGAGACCATCCTTCCTTACGTGCTACTCAAAGGAGGGAATTCAAGGACAGCTCCACCATGGGGGGGCCAGTGCAAAATGAGAACATTGCACCCTTATTCACACGCTAGAAGTATTTCAGGGGAGCAGAGTGTGACGAGAGCGTGGGCCTTGCTGAGGATGGGGCCCAGGCAGGATGCCTGGACTCATTTGGCATCATTTCTGTGAGTCAAAACCACCTGCTGGGTTTCACATGCTCGTAAGCTGTGGGGGCAGGGCGAGGCCACGTGGCCCCACCAGCTCTGGGTCAGCCTGCTTGGATTTCCATTTCACACCAGCCAATTGACCATCGAGTGGGCTGGTCATCCTTCTCAGCCTCAGTCTCCCCGTCTGTAAAACAGAAGCCATCATAGTACCTGCTTCACAGGAGTCCTGTTGGAAGCACACAGCCCTCAGACCCACACCCTTGAAGCCAAGGCACTCTCGACTCAGGCTTACCCCTGCCTTTTCCATACGGTTTTATTATGTTCCCTGGAGTTTCTGATTGCCTTTCTTTCTTTCTCTTTTCTTCTGCATATTCACACAATTTTCCAAGCTCTTAACTCCACAGACGGCCCCTCCCTGCCCCCCATTCCCATCTCCTGGTTCTCAGCTTTCACTCTTTTCCCCTTAATTTCTGCACTTGGGTCTTCCTCCTTCTGGCCTGAGGTCTTGTTTTGTTTTGTTGGAGCAGGTCCTCCAGGCATCCTCTAGCAGCGCCTGTGTGGAATTCAGCTTCCACGGCCTCGCGTGTCTGGGGGTCTTTGTTCTGTCCTCATGCCTCAGCAGCAGTTTTGCTGGGTTGTAAACCACTTTTTCTCAGCACGTGAAGCCTCTGGAGTCCGTTCCCACTCGTGCTGCTGGTGGACAATGTCACATCAGCCTCAGCTCCGGTTCCTTGCCGGTGACATGCTGCTTCTCTCCACAACCTTCATGAGTCGCCGCTTTGTCCTGGGGTTTTGCGATTTCTCGCTGACTTGCCTTCGTTAGAGGCTTTATTCTCTCTTTATTGAACCAGCTCAGCATTCGGCTTTGTCAGCTGGAGTTCCCATTCTGCCCTCGGTCCAGGGACTTTTTCCAGGCTCTCTCCTCCACTTTCTCTCTGTCCTCTCTTTCCGGCGTGGTTCTCGGTCAGGGGCTGGATGGGCTGGGTTTACCTTTCTGGTCTCCTGTTTTAGGTTTTCTTGTGCTTTTGTTCTCTGCACTGGGAGATTTCCTCAATTTTGTCTTCTGGCCCTTTTATCTCGTGTTTTCTTTGAGGAGTTGTACATTGAGTCTCCCTAGAGTGATTTCTTCTGTGTTTGCTGTCTTCCCACATTCTTGTCCCCCAGCATCCTGCGTGTCTCTGGGAGCAGTGTCGCCTGACATCAGTCACTGCATGGTTTCTTCTGCTCACCGAGTGGACACCACACTCATGTCCATTGTTTATGTGGACCTTCCATTGCAGCTGCAGGGGGCCCTCCACAGCTGGCAGTTTCTGTCGCTTCCTGTGAAATACCTGAGAATGAAGTGGTAGCAACATGGGCTCGCTGCGGTGGGCAGGCTCTCGCCTTCAGGCTTTGTGCAGCAGGACCTGACTGGAGATGGCCATTGCGTGGGGGCCCCTTAATGCCAGAATGCAACATGAGCACTTCAAAAATAGCTGTCGGGGTTCTCAAAAGTATTCATACGGAAGGACCTCCTGGTGTTTTTCATCTGCTGTGGGCGGGTTAGGATCAGGTGTGTCAGTGTCCCCAGCACTTCCATGTCCCAGCTTCAGCCACCCTCTCTCACCACACACTGCTGAGTCAGGTTCCCTCTGGTTTCCGCTGGGGCCAGGCTCAGCTGCACCCTCTGCAAATATTCCCCACAGGGCTTCCTTTTTCTGCCTCACAGGTAGCCTCTTCCGTCCACTTTCTCGTTCCCAGAATGTGTCGAAACCTCCGCCCGCTGAGGCACCCTTTCTGGTCTCTGAGGCTGCAGGTCATTCTCTTTTTAGCCCTCTCCTCTCTCACAGGAAGAAACACATGTGCTCAGCCTGACGTCCCGGCCAGAGCACGCCGTGGCTGCAGTGGCTGTGCAGAGTTCTCACAGTGTTTCTGACTTTAATTTCTGTTTCTTCCCCTGGTCCATGTCCAGGTGACTGCATGGCACTGGCCTTCATGTCCTCGAATGACTCGGATCTTTCTTCCTGCCCCCTCTCCTCACCTGCCACAGTAAAGCCCAGGGACAGAGCCAGCAGCATCCCAGGGCTCAACCCAGGCAGTTCAGATTTACAGAGTCATTGTTAGGAGACCAGTCGGGAGATGGAAACAGTGCATTGTTAAGAGCACAAGCTTCAGAGACAGACAGCCCTGGGTTCAAATTCCTGGCAGTGGCAGATTCCATTTTCCGCAAATGGCAGCACCAAGGTCTCCCGCCCTACACCCTCTCTTTACAGTGCGACGTTGACATGGCTCCATCAAGAGGTGGGTAGCAGATAGAAGGCAGCAGGAGAGATGCGAGGGACTTCTGTGCTCCACCCGGCTCTGTCTCCTGGAACAGTCCCCGGGAACCCACCACTGTGTTCTGAGGAAGCCTGGGCCATGCTGGGAGGCCACACGAAGCTGGTCTTGCCAAAAGCCCCGGCTCAGCCCCAGCGACAGCTGGACACGAGCTTTCAGGTGACCCCAGTCCCACCTTCGAGTCCTCTCCCCAGATGCTGTGGATGGAGACCAGCTGGCCTGGCTGGCCCTGATGAAACCCTGACCCTCAAAGATTATAGGTGCTTACTGCGTGCCAACCTGTTAAGTTTTGGGGTAATTTGTTATGCAGCAGTAGAGAACTGATACTGTGGCCATTTTTCCATGACTTGAGATGCTGGCTTTCCTGTCTGTAAAGTGGGCGCATCCTCCTAACCTCAGGGTGGTCATGAAGCAGTGGTCCCACGCTCCAGCACGGGGTGCCCCTTCATGGCCACCCCTTCACTGTGCCACTGACTCTTAGCCTCCCATGTGCTCACATGGTGGTCCCCAGCCAAGGGGAGGAGAGCCCATGGGAGTCCCGAGAGGGGAGAGATCCCAGCAACACTGGCCCCACCACCTGCAGTGGAGACCACCCTGACGATCCCTGTCTCAGACTTCCCTTCCCTGCTGTTTCTGCGGCTGCTCCCCAGAGAACCGAGCTGCACCTGCTCCTTGCTTCAAGCTCTGCTTCCCAGGGAGCCACCCGACAGTTGGCCTTAAATTGTACAACTTTTAACTTAAATACAGAGACTAGTATTAGTATTTGGAAAATCAAGGCTGGCCGGTTGGCTCAGTTGGTTAGAGTGCGGTGTTATAACACCAAGGTCAAGGGTTCAAATCCCTATACTGGCCACCAAAAAATAAAATAAAATAAAATAAAACAATGGAAAATCAGCATCACTTTCCATAAACAGAAGGAACACAGTGAAAATAAACACACAGTGAAAATAAAACCCAAATGGTGCTATTAAATCCCAGCCAGAGCCTCAGTGTTGGCCCATGAAGGCCACGGCAGACTGTTTTCCCTGCACAGTTGGCTGGTGGATCCTCCCCACAAACTCTCTGTACAGGCCAGGTCGAGAGGCCCCCACAGCACGGAGGCCCCGAGATCCACAACCCACCGTTCTTCATGGACACACGTGCTGTGGTGCACACACAAACACAAAGACGTGTGCACACACCAGCACCCCACCCATGCACGCAGGAAAACCTACATGTGCCAGGCTCTATGTGCACACACAACATGCACGCAAGCTCACAGGCATTCACACGGATACACCCACCCCATAAACACCTTCCATGTAAATGTCTAGACATCACCACCTCTGCATAGACACACACACCCGCCTCGGGTGCCAGGAGCCCTGCCCTCGGCCCCATATGGCCA
This sequence comes from Galeopterus variegatus, assembly GCF_000696425.1. Taxonomy (NCBI): domain Eukaryota; kingdom Metazoa; phylum Chordata; class Mammalia; order Dermoptera; family Cynocephalidae; genus Galeopterus; species Galeopterus variegatus. Next base: position 619,545 of record NW_007726285.1, on the reverse strand, counting down.
CCCACAGAGTCCACCACACAAAGGCTCCCAAACGAACCTTCAGGAGGCAGGGCACGGTGTGCACCCAGGGCCCTGGCCTCTGTCCCTTCCTCCTGCTCCCTGAGAGGAACTAGTGGCTCAGGGACAGCTCAGCAGCCCCGGCCTCTCTCCCAGCTGCAGACCAAGTTGATGTCTGTACTAGGGGGTCCTCAGGCCCCACACCCAGCCCACCCCTAGGTTGGTGGCCTCTCCAAGTCCTTCCTCATTCCCCCCAGTTCCCCCATTCTCCCCACGCAGATGAAAACACAGCCCCCTGCCAGCTGTCTCCCCACTCTGACCCACAGCCCACGGTCTGCACTGTGGCAGGTCACCTTCCTCAGCACTGTCCCTGCTCAGCTCTCCTCCCTGCCATGCTCCCATGAGGCCCCAGCCCCCAGCTTCGTCTCCCCACTCCTTGTTTCCCCAGACACAGTCACCCCAGAAGGGACCCTCCCACTCCCTCCTAGAGCTGACCTCCCTCCCTCCCTTACCCAAGAGTTCCCAGCCTTTCAGACCTGAGCCTACAGTAGGTGCCCACTCACCAAGGTCCTCCTGTCACAGACGGTTCCTAACATGGGCCACTCTGCAGTGGTGGGACTGCAGGCGCCTAGGGAGGAGGGGGCGGCTGGATCCTCCTTACCTTACCGTCCTCGCCCCTGGCCAGTTCCCGGCTCCTGCATGGGCAGGAGGGTGCTGGGAACTCTGCGACCCTTGCGGGCCTCCGTCCACCTACCCCAGCCCCAGGGAGACTGACCCGCCTCCTCCACTCCCAGGTCACAAGGACTGGGGGTTGTTTCTGTTTTTCTCAAATTAAATCCCTCCCCTGAGTTCTCTAGCTACAAAAAAGCCACCTCTTTAATAGAAAATTCCCCCAGGGGCCTTCACAATGTGCCAAGGAGAGCAGAACCGAGGGGCTTAATGTCTCACACATGTCCGCTGCTTCTTGTTTCCGAGAGGCCACATGCAGCCCTGTGTGAGGCCATGCGCATGGGGTGGCTCCCAGGGTTCTGGGGCCCGCTCTGTCCCAGGGCAGGCGGGAGAGGACGTGCTGGCTTAGAAGCCCTTGGGGTCCCCAGACAGTAACACAGGGTCCCCATCCAGGTAGGTGGGAGCACCAGGTAGAGCCTTGAGTTAGGAAACATGGAGGAGTAGGCTGGGGCTGGGGGCTCTCGGAGGGTGCCTGTGCCTCTCCCGCCGAGCCCAGAGCGTCCCCAGGTGGCTGGATGATTCTGACCCATGTTTTTTTTCTTTATCCACTGAACCCTGGCCACCACCCTCTGTCCCTGGGGCGCAAGGGATCTGTGTCCCAGATCAGAATGTCCTTTGGCAGAACCACAGGGACTTTCAGAACCATGGGAGGGTCAACTGTGGGCTTGGCTGGGCTTCACCCAAGTGGTTTTGAAATTCTGAGGTTTTGGTGTGTGGGGGGCATCCCCGGTAGGCTCAGCAGTTGGAGGAAAGGCCAGGCCTGTCCCGGGCCATACCCAGGGATGGGGAGAGCCACGGCTCCTGTTGGGCCAGTCGTAGGGGCCCTTGGAGTTCATGTCACCAGCAGCCTGGGTGTGGGACACAGGGGCACAGGCAGACCCCCTGCTCTGGCCCGCCCTTGTCCTGGAGTGTAACCCCATGTGAGCCACTCCCTCCTGGAGGTGCAGCCGCCTGTCTCTAGATGGGGCAAAGTCCCCTCGGACCCCAGGCCTCAGATGGGACACAGTGGGGGAGAGCCTGGGGCCTGCGTGGGGACCCTCCTCACCTCAGAGTTCAAGAGGGTCTGGGGTGAGAAGGGGGCTCAGATGGAAATGTAGGAACAGAGCACATGAATAAACACACTGAATCCTTGCTCGCTCCATGCAGCACCAGGTGTCAGTCCCTTGTGCAAAGGCAGCAGAGATCCTAAGGGCCTGGCAGAGACCCTGCTTTCTTGGGTGTCTTTCCCTGGGCATCCTGGACTGGGGCCTGGGAGATGCAGCCAGGCATGGCTGTAGGCCTGGATCTCACAGTTGGTGGCAGCTCTGGGGGCACGAAGGCTCTAAGTCTGCCCTGAGGCCACTAATGTCACCAGGGAGTTTCCCCAGGCAAGACCCCCGTTTAGGAAAAGGGTAGGTGGCCTAGACCTGTTATTGGACTGACCTTTGGGACAAGGACCAGGAATGTGGAAGAGAGAAATTTCTACTTCCAATATTATTACTTTTTATACTATTTGGAATTTTTAGCATGTTTAGTAAAACAGCGAAATTAAATTACTTAAAACAGAGGAGGCCCTGTGGGTTCAAGCAGGTCCCTCCACAGTGACAGCAGGGCTGGGGTCCCCACTGACTCTGGGCACCCTCAGTTCACTGGGAGGGTGTCAGGTAAAACCCGCTCTGGGTCCGGGCCCTCCCCTGGACTATAGAACGAGGAGCCCGGGCATCTCTAAACTCGAAGGAGACACATATGTGAAAATGCTCAGGGACACTTAAGCCCTGTGTGGTTGGGGACCTCAGTGCCTGGCAGAGCTCAGCTTGAGGCTGGTGGACACTCAGGAGCCAGGCCAGGGACTTGGGGTCAGTCAGGTGTTGGCCCTCAAGGCTGCCCATTCTTCTCAGACTCACACCCCATGGGCATGAGCCCCAGACGGTGACCAGGACAGCCAGTGTCTCTGCAGCCTCTGGACTCCCCACTGACTGCCTGCCAAGCTACCATGGCTGCTGTCCTCTTGCCTGAATCTTGACAAGTCACCCGTGGGGGCTGGTCAGGACCTTGGGGGCTCCTGCCAGGTGTGGCCCTTCACCCTGAGAAGCCACTGCTCATTCCACATTGGGGGGACAGGCACTCGGAGCCATCAGCACCCCCACGGTCACCCCGCTTCATGGTCACTCCCTCCGCGATCACCCCCCTCTGTGCATGCTCACCCACGTCTTCACCCCGGGGAGTAAGGTTGCCACTATCCCTGTTTCCCACTCTGTAAACTGAGGCAGGGACCACACACACCCAGCCGTGTACCTCGTAGGAGGTGGGGCTAGGATCTGAGAACAGGTAGCAGAGCTCCAGGGGTTCCAGAGATGCCCTTCGGCCACTGTCACTGTCCTCATGGTTTTCAGATGCCCACCCGACACCTCCGCTGGACTGAGGGGCCTCCTCTGCGTGCTGCTCTCGTTCTCCAGTCCCCAGAGGCACGGCTACAGCCCTGGCCTAGGATTTGTCAGTAAAAGCTGCCCTTTTGTAGACAAGGGGACTGAAGCCAGAGAGAGACATGTTTGGGGACTTTGCACATTGGGGGCTGGCCTATGTGCCCTTCCTGCCCATGACACCACCTCCCTTGAGTTGGACACCAATCAGCGACACTTCACCAAATCTCAGGGTAGATGCCTGTGTTACTTTACTGCATGAAGTAGCCCGCTGAACAAAAGTGATACGGCTCCAGGTGACTCTGCAGCATCTGTCCCCAACCCCCAGCTCCCACTGTGCTGAAGCTTTCTCTCTAGAGTGTGCCATGATTAGGCTGGCTGGTTAGGTAGCTCCGTAGGTCAGAGCACGGTGCTGATAACACCAAGGTCAATGGTTCAATCCCTGCACTGGCCAGCCACCAAAAACACACATAAAAAATAAACACACAAAAATTTCTAAATAGAACGTTCCATAATAATCCTGAAGCCCACCTCCTTCCCCACTGTCCTTGCCCTTAGCACATAGGGCCTGGGCTGTTAAGGTTTGCGTCCCTCCCAGTGTCTTTGATGGTGACAGTGAGGTCCCCAAAAAAGAGAAGACTGAATGAGGTAAAGAAAATAATAAAATAATTGTAAAATATTTTACAATTGTAAAATAATTAAATTTTGAAACACTATTTAACTTGATGTAAGATCAAATTTGAGACACTAATTGCCAAGAATAACACAAAGGAAGACTGAAACCACGCTGTCATTACAGGTAATTTTTAACTGTGTTAAAGTCCTGTCCAGAGCGTCAGAGGCATGATGATGCGGGGGTCCTGAGGTGGCCTCTCTGGTGACTGGCTGGAGGAGTTCAGGGACCCAGCTGGGCTGGCGCCGGCCCACAGGGGTCCCCCCCACGTGCTCCTAACGCCTCAACCGCAGTGACGCAAATGCTTTGTGCCCTGGGACATCTCCTGACTCCCATGGTTGAGGGGAAGATAAAGAGGAGGAAATGTCTTTGCCTTAGATACAAAGAATATGCCCTGAATGTATTTTGACACTATTTTGTTAGCTACTGTTGCAAGATGATCTGTGCCTCCACGAGGACAGAAAATTCTGAGCTTTCAGAAAAAGTCAGCCCAGCCCTTGTCTCCTGCTGAAGGCTGGCCCTGGCAGGTGGGCTGCTCTGGTTCTCGTTCACTCGCTCATTCACTCAACAAACGCTTCCCACCTAGCGGGGGCTGCATTGAGCAGGACAACAGGGTCCCTGCTTTCAGCTGGGTAGGGAGGCAGACAAGAAAATTCCAGAACAGGTGGTGAGTACCAAGGCTGGGCCCTCACTCAGCCTCCAGGAGGGCTTCCTGGAGGAAGCACCGGTTAGCTGAACCATGAAGGGCAGGTAGGACTTCTCAAGTGAGTAGCACGGAAAGAACATTGTGGGCAAAGAGGACGAGCCCAGGTGTGGGAGGGGCCGCTGGAGGGGCCAGCAGGTCTGGATGGCATGCTGAGGACAGTGGGGAGGGGGTTACTGACCCAGAGACAGGAGCCTGTTTCCCACCTGGGAACGACAGCTCTCCCATCTTCCAGAGTTTGTGGGCGACCCACCACATCCCCTACCCCTACACATCTGTTCCACGTTCCCAGCTGCACCTGCTGAACCCGGGTTCCCAGGGACACGTCCCCTCCAGACAGCACCTCCCTGGATGGCAGCACCCCCTGAGCCCAACCCACCGACCCTTGGCCCACTGACCCCCGGCCCACTCACCCTGGCTTCCACGGTTCAGGTGCAGGCTCGACCCAGCCCAGGCAGTCCCCCTCACCAGGCCTCACAGCTGTGCCGGCCCCACCCCGCCACCTGCCTCTCCTCCCAGGCCCCCCCCAGGAAGGTTAAAATGCCCCGCTTCCGCCTGCCTTGGGAAGCACTGTGCTCTCTGACTGTGGGAGAGGAGGGGGCTGGGGGCGGTGAGCAGGAGGCAGGGGCAGGAAGGCGGTGGGGCTGGGGTGGGGGAGAGAAGGCCGGAACTCGGCCCTGGGCAATGCTCCTCTCTTCTCTCTCCTCTGGTGTCCTGGCCCAGACTGCCANAGTGATGAAAATGTTCTAAATTAAAATTCTAAAATTAAATAATGGTGATGACTGAACAGCTCTGAATATACTAAAAAACACTGAATTATACACACTAAGGGGGTGGATTTTATGGTATTTGAATTATTTCTCAATAAGGCTGTTATATTGGTTAGAGCACAGTGCTGATAACCTGAAGGTCCAGGGTTCGATCCCTGTACTGTCCAGCACTAAAAAAAAAACAAAAAAACTTGTTATAAAAGATATATGTACAGTTTAAGGACTTATTATGAAGTGAGCGACTACCCAAGTCAAGACATAGACACCAGCCCCTTGAAGCTCCCCCTTCCAGTCATAACTCCCTCTCACTCCTTCTTTTCTTTATAGTTCCATGTGGCTGGAGTTAGTCATGTAGTACTCCATGGTCTGAACATTCCCCAGTCTGTCCAATGTCTGACGCTGGGCCTTCGGGTGAGCCAGGATCGCCACAGCCACACCTTCTACCCCACCTGTGCACCTGCAAGGGTGCCTTGACACTCCTTCCATGAGAGATGGAGTCCACGTCCCTCTGTGTGGGTTCATGACTTGCTTGTAGCCCATAGGATGTGGCAGAGTGACACCTAGAGATTTCTAAAGCACTGTCCATGCTATGGAACAAATGTTTGTGTCCCCCAAAACTCATGTGTTGAAGCCCTATCCCCCAGTGTGATGGTGTTTGGAGGTGGGGACTTTGGGAGATAATTAGGTCATGAGGATGAGCCTCATGACAGGATTAGTGTCTTTGTAAGAAAGGGCACAAGAAATTCTCTCT
>NW_007726285.1:608535-612715 GCF_000696425.1 Galeopterus variegatus | reverse complement strand
GAGGATGAGCCTCATGACAGGATTAGTGTCTTTGTAAGAAAGGGCACAAGAAATTCTCTCTTTCTCTCTCAGCCTTGCGAGGTCAGAGCAAGAAGGTGGCCATCTGCAAACCAGGAAAGAGCCCTCATCAGACTCCAGATCTGCAGCACCTTGTTCTTGGACTTCCCAGCCTCCAGAACCTCTTTCTCTCTCAGCCTTGCGAGGTCAGAGCAAGAAGGTGGCCATCTGCAAACCAGGAAGAGAGCCCTCATCAGACTCCAGATCTGCAGCACCTTGTTCTTGGACTTCCCAGCCTCCAGAACTGTGAGAAATGAATGTCTGTTGTTTATTTCCATGGCCACCCAGTCAATGGTATGTGTCACAGCAGCCTGAGCTAAGACAGTCGTAAGGGCTGTGCAGCTTCTGTTTTATCTGCTGACACACTTATTTGTGGAGCTCTGAACTGCCCTGTTGTGAGAAAGCCCAGGCCAGATGAAGAGGCCACACATGGGCACTCTGGTTTCCAGCCCCAGCTGAGGTCCCAGCCTACAACCAACATCAACTACCAAAAGAAGCTTCTAGGTGATTCCATCCCCCAACCACTGAGTCACCTCCAGCCATAAGCCTTCCCCGCTGAGGCACCAGACCCTGTGCAGCAGACACACTGTCTCCCTGAGCCCTGTCCTTGCTCCTGGCCCACAGAGTCTGAGAGCACAATAAAATGGGTGTTTTAAGGTACTCAGTCTGGGGTAACTTGTTACACAGCAATATTAGCTGGAGTGGGGTTGCTTCGACTCTTGGCTCTAATGAAGTTCTCTTGGGCACGTGTGCGTGCCTGTCTGAGGGTGGGTGCCAGGGACTGCCCTGCTGGGCCACAGGCTAAACTGCACCGCATGTCGGTTCGGACCCTCTTTTTTGCAGTTGCAAAATAGTCACTAAACGGAGGCACCGTGATACAGTCACCACATCCCCCCCGGATGGTGTTTGCAGTATTTCTAAACTTTTGCTAGCACAAAGTGTGCTCCCACGAGAGAATGCTTGCCTCTCTGCACACCTGCTGATGCTCCTGAAGGATGAACTCCAGAAGTGTAATCACTGGGCTGAAGGTCACGTGCATTTTATAGTAGTTCCAGAAACACAGCCCAACTGCCCTCCAAAGACATTATGCTCCACCAGCCAAGCATGAACTGCTCAGTGGACGCGGGGGTGGGCTGGAGTGATGCTCTGATTCCCTCCCTCTACTGAGGAAGAGTCTGCAGCTCAGAGCCAGGCAGGCCCAGTTGGTACAGGAAGCCAGGGAATTCCTTTAAGATGACCATATTCCATGACACTCAATCCCAACTCCACATCTTTCCTGGGTCAATTAATCCCTATGGAGCTCTTCTGGGATGCTGGGGCTCCCTCACAAATTTATTTCTCATAGTATTGGTGAAAGGTGTGTCTTCTGGACCCTCCCAGTATGGGTGGGTATGTTTTAAATGTCAAATCCACTCTAGCACACGACTCTCCCTAAGCCTCTGAATCCCTTTCTCTACACTAAACTCAGGCAGGTCTGGATTTCTGTTGGAGTGAGCAGGACTGAAGCCATGTTGGGACCTAAAGCTGCTTGGGCTGTGGAGGGTGGTAGGATTTTAAAAAGGACAGTTTTTTTCTCTCCACTCTTTCTTCCCATCCCTTGACTTTCTTATCTCACTCGCTAAGTAGGAAAACAAGGCTGAAAAATTAATTAGTACTTTGCAAAGCTCACAGTTCTTTCTTTGAGACTTGTAGAGTTTTGAAATGATCAAGTTCAAATGACTGAAGCTGACCCTGGGCACTAGCCAAGTACCCCGGCACAAATCAAAATCTTACAGCGTCCTGAGATAAAAGCGAAGATGAGAACAGAAACCAGACGGAGCCTTGGTGAGACCTTGTACCTGACCCATAGACACGGACCCCTCGTAACTCCCATCTCCTGCTCTCCTGCTTTTCACCTCCCACATTCCCTCAACCCCTCCTTTAAAAACCCCTCGGTAAATGTAAGTCTTTGAGATGGGACAGCCTGCCATCTCCTACAGCTGAGTGCACCTCCTTTTCTAACACCAACCGTTTGACTTCTGAGTTTTTTTCTTTCCTTCTTAAGGGGGCAGTAACATTTCCAGTTCACTTGATGTGGGCCACCTTTTGGCCTTTATTTCAGCCAATCAAATAAGCGGTCAGAGCTCTCTCTAACTCCCAGAACTGAAATACTAAATGCAGAATCTCCGCTTAGTGGACCCCTATCAAAAAAACCCCAAAAGCACAGGCAACAAAAGAAAAAATAAACAAATGGGATTATACGAAAATAAAAAGCTTCTGCACAGCAAAAGAAACAATTAACAGAGTGAAAAGGCAACCTACAGAATGGGAGAATATATTTGCAAACTATGCATCCTACAAGGGATAAATACTCAGAATATACAAGAAACTCAAACAATTTAACAGTACAAACCAAGTAACCTGATTTAAAAATGGGCGAAGGAGCTGAATAGGCATTTCTCAAAGGCAGACATACAAATGGCCAACAGACACATGAAAAGATCCTCAACATCACTAAACATCAGGGAAATGCAAATCAAAACCACACTGAGATATCATCTCACCCTAGTTAGACCAGCTATTATCAAAAAGACAGAGAATAACAAACACTGGTGAGGATGTGGAGAAAGGGGAGCCCTCCTACACCGTTGGTGGGGCTGTAAATTAGTGCAGCCATTATGGGAAATGGTATGGAGGTTCCTCAAACAACTGCAGATAGAACTGCCCTAAGATCCAGCAATCCCACTGCTAGAAATATACCCAAAGGAATGGAGATCATCATGTCAAAAGAATACCTGCACTCCACATTTTCACAGCTTTATTTACAGCACCTGAGAGTTGGAATCAACCTAAATGTCCACTGATGGATGAATGGATGTGGAATATGTGTATACATACACAATGGAACACTACTCTGTCATAAAAAAGAATGAAATCCTGCCACTTGCAGCAGCATGGATGAACTTGGAGAAAATTAGGTTAAGTGAAATAAGCCAGGCACAGAAAGAGAAATACTGCATGTTCTCACTCATTAGTGGGAACTAAAAAATAAATAAATAAATAAGAAAGGTACAACAATCACAATAATTCATTGAACTTTCAAACGGAGAGAACAGAACTGAGGGTACCAGAGGTGGGAAAGACGGAGCAGGAGGGAGGCTTAGTGAGAAATTGGTAAAAGGCCGCCTGTTGGGAAAATGGAACAATTTGGTCAGGCTCCACTCGCCTCGGGGCTTGGATGGGGGCGGTTCTGTAAACATTGTGTCTGGGTGGGTGGAGTGGGTGCGCCCATGTGGTGCCACTTTGGCTGGTTCTTACTGCCTCGGGTGCCCGCCCTGTGCAGCCATGTTTTTCCAGACCTGCAGCTTCCAAGGACCATGTAGTCGGTTACCTAGCTCATAGACCTGTGTAAAGGGGTCTGGTGACTCAGCCTGGTGTGGAGGGGTCTGGTGACCTAGCCTGGCACGTGAAGGGTTTGTGACCCAGTCTGTGAATGGTCTTGAGGGGTCTGGGAGCTCCAGACCCAGCCCTAGCTCAACCATTGGCCCAGTCAGTGCAGGATTACTGGCAGGTAAAAGAGCCCTGACAACTAGTGTGGTCGCCTAGCTTTACAATTGGCGTCACGAACAGGATTAAGAGCTGGACAATTTGCACTGTGAGCAGGATTCGCAACATCAGCCTTAGCCTCGCAGTAGCCCTTGTCTAGCCAGACACCAAGAAAAATGATTACATTGTGTAATGGTGAATTTACTAATTATCCTGATTTGACAGCACATACTGCACACAGGTACTTTTTTTTTTCTTAAAAGATGACCAGTAAGGGGATCTTAACCCTTGACTTGGTGTTGTCAGCACCACGCTCTCCCAAGTGAGCTACCCGGCCATCCCTATATAGGGATCCGAACCCGTGGCCTTGGTGTTATCAGCACCGCACTCTCCCAAGTGAGCCATGGGCCAGCCTGCACACAGGTATTGATATTTAATTCTTTTTTTTTTTTTTTCCTTTTTGTCTTTTTTCGTGACCGGCAATGGATCGCAACCCTCAGTGTCGCGCCCGTGCCGGTCCGGGACCGGCAACGGGATTGTAACCCTCGATGTTGCCCCCGCACCTCGCTCAGCCAGTGAGCGGCCGGTCTGTATGTGG
>NW_007726285.1:602095-607621 GCF_000696425.1 Galeopterus variegatus | reverse complement strand
ACGTGCACTAACCACACACACAGTTTGCTTACAAAGGATGCTGAACCACACCCAACTGGCCCGAGGAGAGGGCCCTGACCAAACTATTCTCTTTTCCCAACACTCACTTTTTTTTTTTTTTTATTCCTTTTTGTCTTTTTTACTGACCGGTAACGGGATCGCAACCCTCGGTGTCGCACCCATACTGGGGACCGGCAACGGGATCGCATGTTGCGCCTGCACCGCGCTCAGCCAGTGAGCGGGAACCAGTCTCCACATGGGATCTGAACCCTTGGCGGGAGTGCCGCCGCGCTCCCAAGTGGTGCACTCTCCAGTGCGCCACCGGGCCGGCCCCCCAACACTCATTTTAACAGTAGACACCCTGTGAAGCTGGGAGTTCAACCTGAATTGTAACCCAGGCAGTCACAGGATAAGATTCTGGGTTTGATGTTTGGCAAGCTCAGCCCTGGGCTATGGGAGATAAGAGCCTCCTCTGGGGCACACTTGGAAGCTCTTAGGTCACCTATGCAGCTCTCAAGCTGGGAATTTGAATCCCTGAGCTCACCCTTTTCTTTCACCACCTTGTCCAGCAATGTGAGGAGTGACCAGCCAACCTTATTACACTCATTAGCTTTCCACAAATGTTCTAAGGTATGACACTCACAGTCACCTGGCAGTCTGCTGCTTTTAATGGTTTATTAAGGTATCCAATGCAGACAGTTTGCATATCCCTCTTGCCAGATCATGCCATGGACTATTGGTGTTCTCTTTACTACCGGAGATAGAGTCATTAGCATCTTTAAATCTAATCAGATTAGAGAGCAAATTCCAGAAACCTCAGAACCAATTCAGAACACTCAGCCTTAAGGGCCAGCCCGTGGCTCACTTGGGAGAGCGTGGTGCTGACAACACCAAGCCAAGGGTTCAGATCCCCTTACCGGTCATCTTTAAAAAAAAAGAAAGATAGAAAGAAAACTCAGCCTTAGAATTCTGTTCCTCTAGAAATACTCCTAGTACCAAAATTTCTGTCTCAGTCAGCTCAAGCTGCTACGACAAATTACCATAGATTGGGGGACTTCAATGACACACATTTATATTTCACAGTTCTGGTGAGGGCGTGCCTCCTGGCTTGCTGATGGCTGTCTCCTCTTGTCCTCATGTGGTGGAGAGCACAGACAGATGGCAGACCCCTGTGTCTCTTCTAAGGACACTAATCCCACTCATAGGACCTCATCCTCATGGTGTCCCACTTCCTGACACCATCACATTGGGAGTAGGGTTTCAGCATATGCATTTTGTAGGGACAAAAATATTCAGTCCATAGCAGGTGGACTCATTGCATCTCAGTGTCCATCAGGAGGTGTTCGGGCGAACACATTGCAGGAAATCCATACAGTGGGGTACAAGGCAACAGTCAAAAGGAACTGTTGACACCTGCACCCACACAGACAAATGTCATAGCAATATGTGGAGAGAAAGAAGCCAGACACAAAAGAGTACATTCTGAATTAGTGAGCTACAGGGTAGAGGCTGGCATGATGGTTACCTGGGGTTCGGCAGGCATGAAGTGGAGAGGTCCCAGGAAGTTTCTGGGAGTACTGATGTGTTAAACATCTCACTGTCTGTGTGGTGACTTCACAATGTGAGAACAAGTGAAGGTGGGTGGAGCTGAACCTTCACGGAGCTTGACTTTTGTCCCCTGGGGATCAAGGGTCATGAGCTGATTTTTTTCTGGGAAGATGTGAAAAGGTCAGGGGGGAGGGCTAAAGGCCAAGCAAGAAGTGGCTGCTGGGTTCAGGTGTGCTTCACAAGTGTGGTGGACAAGGACAGACAAGGACTCAAATGCTTGCACCCTTCCCTGGGACCTGCAGATGCCAGGATCCTGAGAGAGCTGGACCACAGGAAGCTCGGGGCAAGCTGTGGAGTCTGCACCTTTGAAGAGGGAATGAGACAGGACAGGGTGAGGCCTGTGAACCGAACTGACTCCATTTTCCCTGCAGAGGACACTCTGTTACTTTTCCACTCCTCAATCATGAGACCCCCAGGGCGCATGACTGCCCCATCGCCCTGATGAAAGTAACTGAAAGAAACTGGTTGGGCATAAACACCCTGATAAAATAAACTAAGACAAGAAGGAATAGATATTCACTGAGTTGCAAATCCCCTCCCCAAGGCTTGTTTCCTGTAATTATAAAAATTAAGTTACGGATTAACCTTAAAACCCCTTCAGGAGTTCCTGCATGCATTCAAAGCTTCAAGGTGACCTCTACAATGACCCTCCTGCGGTGACAATAATGAACACCACTCCCATCTTGGACCTAGTGAGCAGGTGCAAGGACCAAATCCCTAAATGAACATGCACCCATGACGCAACCAGGAAGAAGAGAGTGGACCACCTCTGGAGGCACAGAATGATGATGCTGGCCTGTGCCCCTCTACCCCTTTCTGTATAGAAAGACCCTGAACAGCTCCCCTGAGGGGGCTAGCTTTCCTGTAGCTACCCCCCTTATGCATAAGTCTACCTCCTCTTTTAATAAAGCGTTGCTTGCTACACTGCTGGATGCATTGTTCATTTCTATGACTTTGGGACCCAACAGTCTAATTCGGTAGCATGAACAGTGGGTGGCCCTGCACTGGTGGGGGAGGGCTGCCACCACAGGATCTAGACAAGGTATCCAGATGAGCCAGGGTGGGCTTTGGACCCAGGCCCTTCCCCAGGTTGCTCTGTGGCTCACACCTGCCAGCTGGTGTGACCCTAGTCAGTCACAGCTGGTCCCTCCACAGCCCACACCTTTCATGACTGGCCCCCCAAAGTCAGGCCCCCAATGACATCCCTCATGTTCAGACACTCTGATCCTTCAGAGCACAAGTGTCACCCACCCCCTGTCACCCACCTGCTTGCTTCAAGCTCTGACCTCTCCCACTGTGCTGTAACCTACCAGCTAATTTCCTCCTTTATTTTCTTTACTACCTACTGTCTGTCTCGTGCCCTGAACCATGGTAGTCCCAGGATGTTACTGAACCCAAAAATCTGTTACAGAACCCAGGGCATTCAGCTCCTGGCTTAGGCTCACTAAAATCTTGTTACTAAAGCCAACTGTAAGAAAATAATCTAAGTGATTCATTTTCAGAAGTGACTTATCTGAGAGTGTTTTAACTGATTCAGACCCAACCCAAAAGTTGTTTGACTGGTCCAGCCCACTCCTGGAGGGTCGCTGAACAGATAGAGCTCTCCTTGAGATGGTAATGAGTTACCAGCCCTTATGTACTTCAAACAGATAAAGCTCTCCTTGAGATGGTAATGAGTTACTAGCCTTTTATTGTTTTCTTCATTCCCTGGTGTTTCTCCTTTCACAGGGTTTCAGCAGGCCTTTTTCATGGACTTGTCTTGAGCCCTCAGACAAATTTCTTACAAGCAGGTAATAAATCAGAGTAATAAATTTTAGGCACTGTCCAGGAAGATTGCACACCCCATAGTACTCTCAAGCAAATGAGGAAGCGGGGGGAGGGACTTGCGTATTAGGGAATAAATTGCTTGCTACAGCCCTTTTCCATGTGCCTGCCCTTCAGACACCCAAATCTTATAAGGCGGTAATTAAAGTCTCACTTCGCTGTACCTTGTGTCTCCATGTCCATCATTTGGCATTGGATGGGTGACAGCATTTCTCACACAACTCCAGCTTCCTGACCCCAAAAAGAACAAACCACTCAAAAGTCAAACACTGGTGAAAATGGAAGTCAGCTTTATTCAGGAACACCGGTGACCTGAAGAGAGATGTTGAACCAACCCATCTCTGCAGTAACCCTGAAGGAGATGGCCAGACTAAAGCCATCTCGAAGTCTCAGATTTACTGAGGGGGTTTTAAAGAGGGGGCTGAGGGAACAGAACATGGGAAGTGAAAAGCAGGAAGGAGGGGAATGTGTAAGGGGCCAGGCACAAGTTCTCACCAAGGCTCTGTCTGGCTTCTGTTCCCATCCTTGCTGTTGTCTTAGGGTTCTGAAGGATTTTGTTTCAGGGTGGAATCAGCATAGCTTTGTTGATGTCTTCCTTGGTTTCTCAGGGTCTGGAGAGTACATGTCTCATAGCAAGTTTGCAGCTCAAAGCTGACTGGAAAATAATTTTACATTCAAGTAAGTAATGTCATCTTGCTCCATAACCAAGGTTCAGACTATCAAATAACCACAAGAAAAGGGGGAACTCAGAGGAATGCATGCTGAGAAAAAAACTGTCATTTTTTTTTTTTTGTAAAGCCCCTGCCATTTTAGATCCCAACATGGCTTCAGTCCTGCTCACCCCAACAAGGAGGGAAGAGATTCTGACTGTTTCTTCTGGGGTCTGGATGGTGCCTGCATACAGCAGTTGCACAATGAACATTTGCTAAGCAGGTGCTGCAGCTGCCCCACTGGACAAAGCCTCTGCTACCTGCTCCCTCCCACCCTGGGGGATGGGGGTGGTGGGGAGGCCCACAGAGGGGTTTCCAGTTGGGTCAGGTTTAGAGTTTGGACATTTTTCTAGATTACATTTCTTCAATAGGTGGTGAGAGCGAACACCTGAGAGAGGAGGGGAATCAGTAGGGGTGGGAAGAGTTAAAAAGATAAATGTGTTATCTGCTTGGGGTGGGAGGAGATAAAAAGATAAGTGTGTTATCTGCTTAGGGTGGGAAGAGTTATAAAGATAAATGTGTTATCTGCTTGGGGTGGGAGGAGTTAAAAAGATAAATGTGCTATCTGCTTGGCCTCACCAAAGCCACCTGGTCCAGGAAAAGGTGGCTGGGGCTCCCCATGTCCAGGCCACACCTGGGCCAGGCCTGCATCCCCCACCCCCAAACCAGCCTCGTCTCCCCAAAGCTCAGCTTTTGCCTGTGGTGCCTCTTGCCCACTCAGGGGCCTGCGATGCCCCTGTTCCTGGTGGACTCAGATCCCAGCTCTTCAGTTCACCTTCACAGGCCCCCTGATCTCTGAACTGCCCTTGTGGTGGGAATCCCCACCTAATAAGCTGGTCTCTAACTTTCCAACAAAAGTGTCCAGGTCAAACCTCAAGGGCTTCTCGTCTTGTGTGTGCCTCCATTCAGTCCTGACAGCCCACTGGAGTGGACGGGCCAGAGGCAGGCATGGCAGAGGCTGCCCTGGGCCCAGCCCTGGGCCAGTGGGTAGTCATATGTTGAGTGAGCACAGTGGCCTGGGGCCCCACACAGCAAAGCACCACACCTTGCGGGCTTCAACAGCAGAAATTTGCTCTCACAGCTCTGGAGGCCATAAGTCTGAAACAAGATGTGGACAGGGACATGCTCCCTCTGAAGGGTCTGGAGGAGGGTCCTTCCTTTCTCTTCCAGCTTCTAGTGGTTTCTGGCATTCCTTGGCTTGTGGCCACATCACTCTGGTCTCTGCCTCTGTCTCCATGTGGCCATTTTTTTCTCTGTGTGTCTCTTTGGATTTAGGGGCCACCTGGACGATCCAGGATGATCTCATCTTTTTTTTTTTTTCCTTTTTGTCTTTTTTTGTGACCGGCAACGGATCGCAACCCTCAGTGTCGCGCCCATACCGGAC
>NW_007726285.1:594462-601411 GCF_000696425.1 Galeopterus variegatus | reverse complement strand
AGCCAGTGAGCGGCTGGTCTGTATGTGGGATCCGAACCCTCGGCGGGAGCGCTGCTGCACTCCCGAGCGGCGCACTGTAGCAGTGCGCCACCGGGCCGGCCCCAGGATGATCTCATCTTGAGAGCCTTCTTCGGCTTGATTACACCTGCAAAACCCTTTTTCCAAATAAAGTCACATTCACAGGTTCTAGGGATTTGGATGTGGACATATTTTGGGGAGGCCCCCATTCCACCCACTGCAGGTGGGTACAATCAGTGCCACTTACAGACAGGTTCTCAGACACTAAGTGAGTTGCCCACAGCCACCCCACAGGGGAGCAGGAGGACTGAGATCCAAGCCAGGGGACATGGAGACATGGTTCCACCAGCACAGCCTCAGTCATGGGCCTTGTTCACACTGCTCTCCAAGGCCACTCTGGGACTAGCAGAGGCAGTAGCCACCCTCTCAGATGCTGCAGTCCCTGATGGAGGTCAGGAAGGCCATCAGACACTCCAGCTGTGACAGGCCAGGAGGGAGATCACGTGCCCAGAAGGAGACACCTGGGCATGTTTGGTGACTATGATTAATGACTTCCACACCACTCTCCTCCCATCAGAGATCGTCAGTGTCTGGAGCTGTTTGGTTCCCACATGGGAGATGTAGAGGATATTGACTAAGAAGTTATTAATGAGATAGAAATAAAACACATAAATTTTGCAGGACCAAAGTCCTTAGTTTAGGAGGCCAAAGCCCAACCCTTTAGGAAAACACAGAGAAATGCTAAGATTAAGAAAGACCAGAAAATTTTCACAGGACTAAAGCCTTTGATGTAGATAAGAGAATTGAAGCACAGTGATTGCTCTGGGGGCAGTTGCCCTTGGTGCAGCTAAACCTAAATGATGGGAAAGTATGTGAGCTAAAATCTTCAAGGATATTCTGCTAGTTAGTGCTTGGGGGACATTCCACATCTTGCCCTCAGCTGTTTCTTCGAGTTTCTTGGGGAGGTAGGTGCTTTGGTGATTATCCCATTGTTTCCTTTTGTATGTCACATAACTTAATTTTATGACTCCTTTTGATGGTAAATTGCTTGTACTATTTTAAGTTACACCTGCTTTAGTGAAGATTGTCACATAGCCAGTTTATGTTTTCACTACAATTGATTAACCACCTGTTTCTCTTCTGTAACTTTGTTGTCCTTATAATAAAAACTGAAGCAAAAACTGACTCAGGGCTGTGCCTGGGCTCTCCTCTCTTGAAAGAGTTTTCCCTGGTGCAGTCCCTTCGGGCTTCTCATTGTTCTTTTTTTTTTTTTGTCCTTTTTGAGACCAGCCGCACCACACTCAGCCAGTGAGTGCTGTGAGCGCACCAGTCATCCCTATATAGGATCCAAACCCGCGGCGGGAGCGCCGCTGCGCTCCCAGCGCCGCACTCTCCTGAGTGCGCCATGGGCTCGGCCTCTTCTCTTTGTTCTGAATACATGGGTTCTGAGTAATCTTTTGCATCTCTGTCACTCTGTGGGAGGTGACAGGGAGACGGATGTAGGCCATTGAAGAACAGACAGAAATGGGCACAGAGGGAGCAGCATAGGCTGACATGGGGCATCCAGCTCCAGACCCACTGGGGCATCTGTCCATGGCAGGCTGACCAGGGAATGAGAAACACCTCAGCTGTGGGGAGTCCCTGGACACTGAGAGCCAACGGGTGTGGACATCTCAGGGACATTGTCTTAGGAGGCACCAGGTCTCTTACCCAAATTTCCACACCACTGGAGGGTGATGGTGACCACTTTGTGTGGGGAGATGGAGTGCCCAGAGGGGCTGGACGCAGCAGGATCTCGGCTGCCCGCTCACTCCTTGTCTTAGTCTGTTTTGTGTTACTATAACAGAAATACCTGAGACTGGGTAATTTACAAAGAACAGAGGTTTATTTGGCTCATGATTCCGGGACAGCTGCATCTGGCATGGGCCTCAGGCTGCTTCTACTCATGGTGGAAAGTGGCAGGCAGCTGGTGGGTACAAGCAGATCACACGGTGAGAGGAAGCAAGAGAGAGAGAGAGGGAGGTGCCAGTGTCTATTAAATAACCAGCTCTCATAGGAGTTAATAGAGCAAGTTCTCACTCGTTAAACCCCCTCCCCCAGGGAGAGCATTAATCCATTCATGAGGGATCTGCCCCCTTGACTCAATCAGTTTCCAACACTGCCACATTGGGGATCAAATTCCACATGAGTTTTGGAGGGGACAACACATCAAAAATCTATCATTCCACCCCTGGACCCCCAAAACTCATGTCACTCTCACATACAAAATACAATCATTCCATCCCAATAGTCCCAAAAGTCTTAGCTTGTTCCAGCACTAACTTAAAAGTCCAAAGTCCAAAGTCTCATCTGAGACCAAAATCAAAAGTCCTTCCAGCCATGAACCTGTAAAAATCAAAAACAAATTTATCTACTTTGAAGATACAATAGTGGAACAGACATTGGGTACACATTCCCATTCCAAAATGGAGGAATAGGCCAAAAGAAAGGAGAAACAGGCCCCAAAGAAGTAAAAAACCCAGCAGGGCAGACATTACATCTTAAAACTCCAGAATAATCTTTTTGTCTTTTTTACTGACCGGTAACGGGATCGCAACCCTCGGTGTCACGCCCGTACCGGGGACTGGCAACGGGACCGCAACCCTCGGTGTTGCACCCGCACCGCGCTCAGCCAGTGAGCAGGAACCGGTCTCCACATGGGATCCGAACCCTCGGCGGGAGCGCCATTGCGCTCCCAAGCGGCGCACTCTCCAGTGCGCCACCGGGCCGGCCCCCAAAATAATCTTCTTTGACTCCAAATCCTGAATCCTGGGCAAAATTGGGCATCTGGGACCCTAAAGCATCTGGCAGCCTTACTTCCACAGCTATGCCAGGTGCAGCCCAGTGGCCATACTGGTTCTTGTGGCTTTTCCAGGCCTGTGTTGCACAGCGCCAGTGGCCCTACAGTACTGGGGTCCTGGTGGAAGCCCTGCTGCCTTGGCTCTACTGGACATTTCCCTGGTGGGGTCTCTCCGTGGGGGCTCCAACCGCACTTACCTGCTTGGCATTGCTCTATTAGATGGCCCCTGCAGTGGCTCCACCCCTGCGGCAGATCTCTGCCTAGGCCCCCAGGCTTTTCCATATATCCTCTGGAATTTGGGTGGAAGCTGCCACGCCTCCACTGCTCTCACATCCTGCTGGCCTGCAGACTTAACACAACATGGATGCTACTGAGGTTTCAGGCTTCTGCTCTCCAGAGCTGCTGCACAAACCACACTTGGGGCCACTTGAGGCAGGGATGCTTCAGCCAGAGCAGCTGGAATGCTGGGAGCTGGTTTCCAAGGACAGCTGTACCCCAGGTCTGTCCTCCAGGACAATTCAGTCTTTCTAGGCCCCAGGGCCTATGATGTGAGGGGCACCCTTCCAGACTTCTCAAATGCCCTTAGGGCTTTTTCCCCATGGCCCTGGTTATTAGCATCTGGCTGTCTCATCACCAAACTAATGTCTTTAGTGAACAGTTTATCCGTTTCATCCTTGCATTGTTCTCTGCTTCTCTGCTTCTCTACCACATGGCCAGGCTGCAAATTTCCCAAATCTTTACACTCTGCTTCCCTTTTAAATTCTGGCTTTACATCGTGCCTTTACTGCCATAACTCAGCGCAGGCTGTTACAAGTAGCCATTCAGCTTCCTTTATGCTTCGCTGCTTGGAAATTTCTTCTGCCAAACATTCTGGTTCATGACTCTTAAATCCCACATTCCACAAAGTCCTACGGGTGGACACAATGCAGCCAAATTCCTTGCTATGGTGCAAGCAAGGGTGACCTTTTATCCAATTCATGATAAGCTCCTCATTTCTATCTGAGACCTCATCATCCACATGGCCTTTACTGTCCATATTTCTATCAGCATTCTGGTCACAACCATTTAATCAGTCTCTAAAACGTTACAAACGTTCTCTCCTCTTTTTGTCTTCTTCTAAGCCCTGCAAACTCCTCTACCCTTTGCCCATTACCCAGTTCCAAAGCTGCATCCACATTTTCAGGTATCTGTATAGCAACATCCCACCCTCATCGCCAATTTTCTTAGGTCCATTTTGTGTTGCTACAACAGAAATACCTGAGACTGGATAATTTATAAAGAACAGAGGTTTATTTGGCTTACGATTCTGGGACAGCTGCATTTGGTGTGGGCCTCAGACTGTTTCTACTCATGGCAGAAAGCAGCAGGAAGCCAGTGGATACAAGCAGATCACACGGCAAGAGGAAGCAAGAGAGAAAGAGAGGAAGGTGCCGGGGTCTTTTAAACAACCAGTTCTCATGGAAATAATACAGCAAAAACTCACTCATTACCCACTCTCCCCACCCAGGGAGAGCATTAATCCATTCATGAGGGATCCACCCCCATGACTCAAACAGCTTCCAACATTGTCACATTGGGGATCAGATTTCCACATGAGTTTTGGGGGGACAACACATCCAAACTCTATCACTCCTCATCCCACACCCCATGGGTACCAGGCAGGCACAATCCTGCAAGCATCCCCTTCAGGAGCTCATGTGTGGTGGGCCCTGACAGGCCCCAGGTGATACCAGGGAGTCAGCACTTTGTGGGGCAAGCAGGGGCCCCAAGGGCTGGCATCCAGTCTGAATCAGAGCATCACAAAAGGCTTCCTGGAGGAGGTGTGAGTTGGTGGAGGGGCCAGAGGCACTCTGGGCTCTCAAGGGCTCCCTTGGGCTGCAGCCTGGAGCAACGGCAGACCACCTGGGGGTGGACCCCAAGAGGTCATGGTGGGGGCTCAAGGAGGTGATGAGGGGGCTTCTCTCTCCAGGAGCAGAGAGCTGGGCTGCTGGGCACACCTGTGGCAGAGGAGAGCCTCCCCAGCACCCGGGTTCCTTCTCTTTCCCTCCATTCACTTGCTTGCTCTGGGGGCATTCTGTTTCTATTCCTTTTGTTTCCAAACTTTTATCTCTGACAATACTCTGTGAACATTTCTGCTCCCCAGGACACAACACATGCACCTGCCAGCTTCTCTCCTCCTTCGAAGGTGAAGAGGGGGAGCAGGGAGCCTAGCTGAAGACTATCCCAGGCCAAGGGGGTCTTGAAGTGCGAATGCCAGCCCTTAGCCTGCCAGCTCTGCAGGGCTGTGGCTAGGGCCGGGGAGGAGAGTTTCTAGTCCAGGAGTGACTTGTCAGGCTGCTGCAGCGACCCACACAAGATCAGGCCCGGCTCCCTGGCCATCAGCCTCCCATGCAGAGCGTCTCTGTTTGGTTCCGCCATCGCAGGAGGGGCAGTTCAAGAGAAATAACGTGTGTAGGCTGCGTTTCCTGCCTCCAGGCCCACTTAAAATGAAAACAGCTATATTGAATTCTGCGTAAACAGGGGCAGAGGCCAAGTGGTAGCCTGCCAGCCAAGCGCATTGTCAAAGCTGCCCCTAGTTAAAATGTTAAGGACAGGGCCAGCCCGGTGGCGCACTGGATAGTGTGCTGCTTGGGAAGCGCAGCGGCGCTCCCGCCCGAGGGTTCGGATCCCACATACAGACCGGTTCCTGCTCACTGGCTGAGCGAGGCGCGGGAGCAACACCGAGGGTTGCGATCCCGTTGCCGGTCCCGGTCCGGTACGGGGGCGACACTGAGGGTTGCGATCCATTGCCGGACACGGAAAAAGACAAAAGACAAAAAAAATAAAAATAAAAAAAATAAAAAAAACTGCTTAGGTATTCTGCTACCCAAAGGAGCCACAAACCAGCCCTCTGATGTCAGGTAATGGGATTCTTTGGTATGTCAAACCTTTTCTTAGCGCCAAAAATTTTGACCAAAATTATGGTCAGCTTTGGTACCCCAGGACCTTTCTAAGACTAGAGATATATTTTGACAATCTGCCCTTTGTTTTAGGATCATTGGTTTTCTTTTTCTTATTTCCTCTTATGAAAAGATAGTGCTATTTCTCATTCACAAAACCGTTACATATTCAATTCAAAATCTGATACATTATTTGCTTAGATTAGAAAAGTGGGTCCAATGATGCTTTGAACATATTTCAAAATAATGACATTTTAAGTAGAGATTTATATGTCAAATTTACTTTGTATAGATTACTTGGTTCAGAGAGGCCCATGGTAGTTATGAATATGGGAGCCTTTTAAAGGGAAAACAAGGGGGTCGGGAGGGGGTGAGCCGGGCCCCATAGATTCAGGGAAGTGAAAAATTACCAGCAGCAGGAAGGGGGTTGGCCCATGTAACCATCTGGGTTTGCTAACTGCCCCCCACAGAAGCTGGGACGGAGACAGGACCGTATTCAGAGTGGGCTGGAACAAGAGCAAATTCTTTTGGCAGCCTGAAGGTTTCTCAGGCAGGCACTTTAAAGGGTGCTGTCGTCATCACAGGCATGTGGCCTTGAGCTGTGGGAAATGATGCCAGTATGTGTCCACATCTGCGCAGGCCAGCGTAGAGGCAGAGTTGAGAAACAGCTCAGGGGAGCCTGGCTGGAGTTCGGTCGGGGTGCAGCCCCTTCTGAATAGGTCGGTTTCTTGTTTGATCGCTTTTTGTTTACTGAGGATCAGCTGAACCATCTGTTGAGACTTGGTAGTAGAGAATATTTGCCAGTGATTAGGCATCTCTATGGAAACAAAAAGAAAAACGTAGATTAATGGTTGGGGCAGACTCTAAGCCCAGGTTCTGAGTCCAGAGGGCAGCCAGCTGAGATTTCTGGACACTGAGTTCTAAATAGTGTTAAATAAAATTACATGAGGCCATTGTTTTGGACTAAGTTCCTGTACTAGGCCCCAAAAGACCAGACTAAAAATAAAAATAGAGTCGCCCCTACTAAATTCCATGTCACTCAGGTTGTGGTCTGCGAAAGAGATGACAGCCAGTTTCCCAAACAGGCCAGTCTAAGCCTTCAGTAGCAATAGTGAAGCTCCCTCTGCTTTAGCCCTGCTAAGGCGTGGGGGGG
>NW_007726285.1:589864-594122 GCF_000696425.1 Galeopterus variegatus | reverse complement strand
GGGGGGGGGGGGGGGGGGGGACGGGGGGCTCACGCTTCGGGCTCGGCTTCTGGGACAGCCTCTGGGTCCCAGCGCTCCCCAGAGGACAGCCACCTGCGCCAGCCACACCTATCCTCCCACGACGCGGGAAGAGTCCCTCAGGGAGCGGGCTCTTGCAAATGCAGCGTCTGGGCATGCTCAGTGGAGAGGGTTAGGGACCCCGGGCAGCCGGGCAAGCTCAGTAAAATGGAGTTGACCCTCTGAATGACCGTCCCCTGGGGGCGCCAGAGAGTACATTCTTGAATGTGCCTGGTGCATGTGACAGGATTTGACCAATGAACATGCTCCAGGAAGAGCTAGACTGAGCATGTGCGAGACTGTGTTCCTTCGCTGGGAACCAGCCCCTTAATGAATATTCATCAGATATCACGAATATTCATCAGATAGAGAATCTGTAAAAGCCCACGCCTGGCAGGAGCCGGGCGGCCGCTGTGCCGGTGGAGCGCGCGTGTCTGTTTTGCGTCTAAGTGTTTAGCAGGTGGCTGCTCCCTCGAGCCCCCTGCACTCTGCGGTAGACTTTAAGTGCGTGTTTCTTGCTTTTGGGTTAAACTTGGTGCGGCCCTGGCCAGAGTCTGGAGCATGCCACACTCTGAAATCTGTATCTCCTATTCATTATATGAAACCTGTTCTCACTGTCTACTGTGACTCTGCCCTTGAATTCTCTCCTGTGGCCTGCTTTCTTCAGCCTTTTTCTATCTATAACCAACCTCCTACCAGAGGTGGGAAAGGGGCAGGAAGAGAGAGATAAGAGACTGGGAAAGGGCCGGGAAAATGATTACATTATGTAATGTTGCATATACTAATTATGCTGATTTGAGCATCACATATTGCACACAGGTATTGATAGTCAACTCTGTACCCTACAGATATGTACGATCAACTCTGTTTCAATTAATAAAACAAAAACAAAACTCTGCTTGGCTCATTGGAACACATTCATTCTATTTTACGGAATAATGTGCTGCTTGATTCTACAATCTCAGTAAAGGTCTGGCTGGTTGCTCAGTCACTTAGAGCACAGCTTTATAACACCAAGGTCATGGGTTACCACCCTCCTACCAACCAGTGCCCAAAAGAAAAAAAAAAAAAGATAGAATCACAATAAAGTCCATTGAGATCCTTAGACTGAATTTGTCGTAATTTTGTTCTTCGACAGTATCTCTAGATGGTGGATTGAGCACAGCAGTGGCGATCCAATAGGTTTGCCCATTTGTAGCTTGAACATTTGTTGTGGCATTAGGCATCAGCGTCACAGTTGTGGTTATTTTGGGGGGCAGAGCATGGAATATATGGAAGGTCCAGTGGACTTTTTGAGTGACCCGTGTGGCAGTAGCTCCAGGCACAAAGGCTGCTGTATCAGTCAGCGTTCTCCAGCGAAATAGAGCCAGTACTACATGCAACCAGTGCCACCATCTGCCAACTGCACACTGGGGATCCAGGTCAGCCAGCAGTGTAATTCCAGTCCAGGCCCAAAGGCCTGAAGTTCAGGGAAGCCGAAGTTATAAACCCTAGTCCAGGGGCAGAAGACCAAGGTCCCAGCTCAAGCAGGCAGGCGGGAAACAAGAAGGGCAGGTTCCTCTTTATTCTACCTTTTGTTCAATTCAGGCCCTCAATGGATTGGATTGGATGATGCCACCCACACTCGGGAGGGCCACCTGTGTCATCCTCCCCCAATCCAAACGTTAATCTCATCTGGAAACACCCTCCCAGACACACCCAGAAATAATATTTAATCTACGCACTTCATGGTGCAGTCAGGTTGACACATGGAATTTTTCATTTTTTGGCAGCTGGCCAGGACAGGGATGGAACCCTGGACCTTGTTATCAGCACCACGTTCTAAGTAACTGAGATAACATGCCAGCCCCTGACACACAGAATTAACTGTTCCTGTTCCTCCACAATTAACATGATTTGTTGCAGTGATGAGTTCTTTGAAGTTTTTATCACCTTCACATCCTGGGACAGATCACAGGATGACATGAGAAGAAGCAAGGTTGTGGGCAGGCAGGTTTTCATTCTCAGTGGTGCCAAGTCAGGAAGGAGGGAGAAAAATTGGAAATGTTGATTTGGAAGTTGTAGCCAGGTATTGAAGACAACTAGAAAAACTAAGGATTTGGTAAGGGCTGTCAAAAATGTATAAGATGCTGGGGCCAGCCTGTGGCTCCATCGGGAGAGCGTGGTGCTGACAACACCAAGTCAAGGGTTAAGATCCCCGTACCGGTCATCTTTAAAAAAAAAAATGTACAAGATGCAAGTTCAATTTACACATAGATAATACAACTTCAAAGACAGTGAACAGTTTTAGAATCTGATGACTGCCAAGGGAGTGTTATACTTTTTCATTGAAACAAAATTTCTCTCTACAGTCACTCCCCTTTTTAATCAAAGATAATCAAAATAAGATTGTTTTTTAAAACTTGTTTTATCATGGTAAGAATACGTAACATGAGATCCACCCTCTTAGCAAGTTTTTTTTTTTTTTAAATTTTATTTTGTCGATATACAATGTGGTTGATTATTGTGGCCCATTACCAAAACCTCTTAGCAAGTTTTTAAGTGCAGTACATTATCGTTGACTGTAGCTGCATGTCGCACAGACAATCTCTAGAGCCTATTTATCTTGCTTGACTGAGACTTTATCTGACGCTCTATTCCCTTGATTAGTAATTCCCCTGCCCCAGCCCCTGACAACCACCGTTCCACTCTTTGATTCTATGAAGTTGACTATTTTAGGGTCCTCATACAAGTGAAATCATGCAGTGTTTGCCTCTCTGTGTCCAGCTTATTTCACTTAGTATAAGGTCCTCGGGGTTCATACACATTGTTGCATATTGCAGAATTTCTGTCTTTTTAAAGTCTGGATAGCTCTTCCTTGTGCATGTATTGACCACGTGTTCTTTATCTGTTCATCTGTTGATGAACATGTAGGTTGTTTCCACACCTTGGCTATCATGAATAGTGCTACAATGAACATAGGGTGCTGATATCTCTTTGAAATCCTTATTTCAGTTCTTTTGAGTAAATACTCAGCAGTGGGATTGCCAGATCATACAGCAGCGTGATTTTTAATTTTTTGAGGACCCTTCATGCTGTTCTCTGTAGGGTCTGCACCATCTTGTGTTCCCTCCAACAAGTGTTCTAGTTTCTCCAAATCCTTGCCAATGCTGTCTTTTTTTTTTTTTATAATGTTCATCCTTGTAGGGATATAAGATACTATGTCATTGTGGTTTTAATTTGCATTTCCCTGATGACTAGTGACATTGAGCATTTTTTCATATACCTGTTACCTCTTTGTATACCTTCTTTGGACAAATGTCGAAGTCTTTTGTTCATTTTTAAATCAAGTTACTTGTTTATTTATTTATTTATTTATTTATTTTTGGCTATTAAGTTGCAGGAGTTCCTCTTATGTTTTGGAGTTTAACCCCCATCAGATAAATGGTTTGCAAATATTCCTGCCCATGCCAGGGCTTGTCCCCTCACTCTGCTGCTTGTTTCCTTTGCCGGCGGATGCTTGTTAGTCTGATGTGGTTCCACTTGTCTAATTCTGCTCTTGTCCCCTGGTGCTTTCAGTGTCACATCCATGAAATGATTTCTGAGACCGATGTCATGAAGCTCCCCCTACGTTTTCTTCTAGGAATTTTATGGCTTTAGGTCTTATGTTGAAGACTTTAATCCATTTTGAATTGATCTTTGCTTGTGGTGTAAGATAAGTGTCCAGCTTTGTTCCTCTGCACGTGGATGTCCAGCCTTCTCAGCACCATTTGTTGAACAGACTGTCCTTTCCCACTGTGCGTTCTCGGCACCCTTGTCAAAGATCAGTTGAAAGATTATTCTTGTTTACAGAATAACTTTGGTCTTATGAAATGTGGCCTGCTTATTTATTTACATAAGAGCAACAACAATGGTAATGGACTATGTACACCTTTAAAAGATTTTTTTGTGAAATTTCTCAGGAGGATCAGACCATGAGCATAACAGGCTCCGTCTCCTCCATCTTAGTCTCTTCCCATAAAGTTACACAGTAACTAGGGTAAGGGTACTTAGAACAACAGACGGGCACAATCTGCTGATTGTGAAGAAGGAAAGATTAAGTATCAGTGTGATGATAAGCCAGCCTGACCACCTGCATCGACATTTGGAGCTAATTTTGTTAAGCTTGTTTATGAACTGCCTATAAAAACCTGAGCTGGGGGGGGGGAGGGCGGCCTGGTGG
>NW_007726285.1:587434-588881 GCF_000696425.1 Galeopterus variegatus | reverse complement strand
AGACAAAAAGGAAAAAAAAAAAAAAAAAACCTGAGCTCGGCCTTGAGCTAGTGTGGAGCAGCGTGGCAAACGTCTTTGGGTTGCTGTCCGTTTGACCCATTACTCTGTGAGTTACCCTGTCATAGAGCTCTTTGCTTATTGCATGGAATGGCCTATTTTGTTGTTCAGTCTCAAGATACCTCTCCAGTTAGGTGAACAAGCAGCTCTTGGTCCACCTTCAAACGGTTTTCAAGCCTTCCAGGAAGAGAGATCCAAACACAAAATAGACAACGGTGAAAGAGTTGTCTTGGTGGTACATGGAGGTCTGTGGGGGAAATGTCAGGCTGGCAAGTGACTTCCACATGGGGAGACCTGGCAAGGTTTGTTAAATGCTTTGGACCTGCATAAGTATGGGGACACCCTGAAAACACTAAGGGGGTTGGTGGAAATTCTTATTGGGGAGGTTGGGAATGAGCGATGGAAGAAAGTGGACAGGCTACAGCAGCAGCGGCCTGGCCCCTGCTCTCTGCACTTGAAGTCAGCACAGACAGGGAACTACAAACTGGGCAGGAGTTAGGAAAATCTAAAGAGGAATTAGCTAGCCTTAGAGCAAGATGAAAGAAGAGCTTGCTCCATGAATTTAGACTTACTTTCACAAAAGATCCAACAGCAGGAGAGCTATATTGAAGTTAAGCCTTGCAAAATGACTTAAAGGTGGGCAGGTGCTTACCACAGCATCTCCATCTCACAGGAAACTGGGACCCTAAGTGTTGGGATCCCTGGGACAATGACTCCTCAAAGACAAGGACTTCCTTATAGAGGAGGAAGGGATGTTTGAATTAAATGTGCAGCCTCGGGCTGCTAGGGAACTGGGAGTCAATAGAGAAGAAATCCCTATTAGTCAAAGAACAGAGGCGGGGGAATGTTCCTCTGCTGAGTTGGCAGAGTTTTCCAGCAGGTTTATGATTGTAAGAGCCATAAGATGTTGGGGTGGAATGTGGGACTCTGTGCATGACTGACTCTGTCTTAGGCTCTTACCATTTGTTACATCTCTGAAAGCTTTGCCCACAAACTTACACGGTAACTAGGGGACAGGTAGTTAGAACAACAGATAGGAACAACCTTCTGAGTGTAAAGGAATGATTAAGTACCAGTGTGGCAGGAAGCCGGTCTGGCCACCTGCATCAACATTTGGGGTCAGTTACATGAAGCTTGTTTACAAACTGCCTGTGTAAGCCTGAGCTCAGCCTTGAGAGAGTGCAGGAAGAAGCTTGGCAGGTGTCTTTGGGTTGCCGTCTGCCCGACACATGACTCTGTAAGTTACCCTGTCATAAAGTTCTTTGCTTTGTTGCATGTAATGGCCTATTTCATTCTCCCGCCTCGAGACACACTTCCAGTTAGATGGACAATCTGCCCTTGGTCCACCTTCAGACAGAACCTCAGATTAGACTTTTAAAAGCTTCTTGAG
>NW_007726285.1:584101-586781 GCF_000696425.1 Galeopterus variegatus | reverse complement strand
AAGCCAAGGGTTGAGATCCCCTTACCGGTCATCTTTTAAAAAAAATAAAATAAAATAAAAAATAAAAGCTTCTTGAGGCTAGGGAGGCAAGCCAAGAATTTGCCTTCAGTCTTCACCTGCAGAACTTACAGACCTCAAGGAAAGAGGTTCCCAAAATGTAAGTTTCCTGAGCCCGCGAGGAAGTGACCTTCCTTCCTCACTCACAAGGCTGGGCTTCCTGTAAGCCTTGGCTCCACAAAGTCGACCTTAGTTCCTTAAAACTGTGCGGTCACATCTAATTTTATGTATCACTTTTAAGTGACATTTTAGTCCAAGCCAAAAAGGGCAGATTCTTTTAAAATCTATGTAAATAACTATATTGCCATGAAAATAAGAATTCTCTATAATAGTTTTCAATGTTGGAAATATCAGCCAGGGAGAAAAAGAGAAATGGCTCAAGTCTATCGGCAAAAGTACTTAGTAGGTTTTTATGAATGGTTGATAGCTTAAGAGAAAAGGGAAAGGGGTTTTCTTTTCTATTTATTTTAATCAACACATTGTAATTACACATACTTATGCGGTACCATCTAATGTTTTGATCATATATTTTGTATAATAATTGGGTCAGGGTAATGTGTCAATCACAACATGCATTTATCATTTCTTTGTGGCAAAAACATTCAAAAGCCTCTCCCCTAGCTATTATGTAATATACAAAATTTAACTTTTTTTTTTTTTTTTTGTCCTTTTATTTTGAGACCGGCCACACTGCACTCAGCCAGTGAGCGTTGTGAGCGCACCGGTCATCCCTATATAGGATCCGAACCCGCGGCGGGAGCGCTGCTGCACTCCCAGCGCCGCACTCTCCTGAGTGCGCCACGGGCTCGGCCCCAAAATTTAACTTTTAACCACAGTCACCCTGCTGTGCAATAGGACATCAGAACTGATTTCTCCTATCCCATTGTAATCGTGTATCCATTGGCCAACCTCTCCCCCAGTCTCTGGTAACCACTGTTCTATTTTCTGCCTCTATAATATCAACTTTAAAAAAAAAAATTAAATTCTACATATGAGAGAGGTCATGTGGTATTTGTCTTTCTGTGCCTGGCTTACTTGACTTAACCTAATGTCCTCCAAGTCCATCCATGTTGGCACAAATGACAGGATTTCATTCTTTTTTATGGCTGAATAGTATTCCGTTGTGTATAGAACACATTTTTTTTAAATCCATTCATCTGTTCGTGCACTTAGGTTGATTCCATATCTTGGCCATTGTAAACTGTGCTGCAGTAGACATGGGAGTGCAGATGTCTCTTCTACACGCTGACTTCGATTCCTCTGGGTATATACCCACTAGAGGGACTGCTGGATCACATGTTAGTTCTATTTTTAATTTTTTGAAAAACTTCCACACGGTTTTCCATAATGGCTGTGCTAGTTCACATTCCCACCGCAGTGTCGTAAGTGCTCCCTTCCCCCACATTCCCGCCAGCACGTGTTTTCTTCTGTCCTTCTGATAGTAGCCATTCTAACTAGAGCAAGAAGCGAGGTGGCCTCTCGCTGTTTTGACCTGCATTTCCCTGATGGTTAGCGATGTTGAGTGTTTTTCATGCAGCTGTTGCCCTCTGGTGTGTCTTCTGAGAAACATCAAGATCCTTTGCCCATTTCTCAATCAGGTTTTTTTGCTTGTTTGGTTGGTTTTGGTTTTTGTGTGGGGTTTTTTTGCTGTTGTTTAAGTTCCTTATGTATTCTTCATATTAACCCCTCATCAAATGTACAATTCGCAAATATTTTCTCCCATTCTGTAGGTTGTCTCTTCCCTCTTATAGTTTCCTTTGATGTGCAGAAGGTTTTTACATCCAAAAGTTTGATATAATCCCATTTGTCTATTTTTGCTTTTAGCTCTTGTGTTTCTGAAGTGTTATTTAAAAAATCCTTGCACAGCCCCATGTGCAGATCATTTCCCCTCTGTTTTCTTCTAGTAGTTTCATAATTTTCAGTTTTACATCTTCTAGTAGTCTCATAATTTTCAGTTTTACATCTTCTAGTAGTCTCATAATTTTCAGTTTTGAATCTTTAACCCATTTTGAGCTGGCTGTATCAGTCTTCTGCATGTGGATAACCAGTTTTACCAGCACCATTTACTGAAGAGACTGTCTTTTCCCCAATATGTATTCTTGGGTGTGTGTGTATGCGTGTGTTGGCGGCTGGTCAGTATGGGGATCCAAACCCATGACCTTGGTGTTGTTAACACCAAGCTCTAATCAGCTGAGCTAACCAACCAGCTCTATTCTCTCTCCCCTCTGTCAGATCAGTTGGCTGTTAGTGCATGAATTTATTTCTGGGTTCTCTATTCTGTTCCATTGATCCACATGTCTGACTTTTTGTTTTTTTGTTTTTTTAAAGATGACCGGTAAGGGGATCTTAACCCTTGACTTGGTGTTGTCAGCACCACGCTCTCCCAGTAAGCTAACCGGCCATCCCTATATGGGATCCAACCCCATGGCCTTGGTGTTATCAGCACCACACTCTCCCGAGTGAGCCATGGGCTGGCCCCCACATGTCTGTTTTTATGCCAGAACCATGCAGTTTGGGTTACTATAGTCATGTAGTATAATTTGAAGTCAGGCAGTGTGATGTCTCTAGCTTTGTTTATTTTTCTCAGGATTGCTTTGGGTTATTCAGGATCTTTTTTGTTTCC
>NW_007726285.1:580486-583133 GCF_000696425.1 Galeopterus variegatus | reverse complement strand
TGGGATCCGAACCCTCGGCGGGAGCGGCGCACTGTAGCAGTGCGCCACCGGGCCGGCCCCAAAATACTACTGACTTTTGTATGTTGATTTTTGTGTCCTTCAATTTAATTGCATTCATTTATTAGTTCCAACAGTTTTTTTGGTAGAGTCTTTAGGGTTTTCTATATATAAGATTATATCATTTGCAAACAGGGATAGTTTGACTTCCTGCTTTCCAGTTTGGAAGCCTATAATTTCTTTCTCTTGTCTAATTGCTCTGGCTAGGACTTGCAGTGCTCTGTTGAATAGCAGTGGTGAAAGTGTGGAAGGGGGTTTCTTACATCCAGAAGAACATTACAAAGCCAAAAATATTTCAAAAACTATAAAAATTATGGGCCGGCCCGTTGGCGCACTCGGTAGAGTGCGGCGCTTGGGAGTGCGGCGGCACTCCCGCCAAGGGTTCAGATCCCATATAGAGACCGGTCCGCTCACTGGTTGAGCGTGGTGCGGGCGCGACACCGAGGGTTGCGATCCCGTTACTGGTCACGAAAAAAGACAAAAAGAAAAAAAAAAAAACTATAAAAATTATAACTATCCTTTATCAGTTTCCTACTTCCCATGTAATTAATTTTGTTCTGCTTGATCTTGGGTTACGAGTTTTATAAACCTGTCAGTTTTTTTAATGTATTTTAGAAATAATGTCTTAGGGGCCGGCCCGGTGGCGCACTGGATAGTGCGCCGCTTGGGAAGCGCGGCGGCGCTCCCGCCTGAGGGTTCGGATCCCACATACGGACCGGTTCCCCCCCCCTGGCTGAGCGAGGCGCGGGAACAACACCGAGGGTTGCAATCCCGTTGCCGGTTCCCGGTCCGGTACGGGGGCAACACTGAGGGTTGCGATCCGTTGCCGGACACGGAAAAAGACAAAAAAAAAAAAAAGAAATAATGTCTTAGTCTATTGCCATGATGTCAAGGTTACTTAAGCAATGCCTTCAGAAGCCTGTGCACTACACTAACAGCAGCATCCTCTCCATGGGTTTCTGAGACAGTCCTTTTTGTTGAAGACAAATACTCTGGCCTACAACTGAATATGGGTGTCTTTAGGAGAGCTGCAGAGTTAAACAATACTATTTTTTTTCCTTTTTGTCTTTTTTCATGACCAGCAACGGATCGCAACCCTCGGTGTTGCACCCGCACCTCGCTCAGCCAGTGAGCGGCCGGTCTGTATGTGGGATCCAAATCCTCGGCAGGAGCACCGCCGCACTCCCAAGCAGCACACTGTAGCAGTGCGCCACCGGGCCGGCCCTAAACAATACTATTTACGGATAAAAAGACTTAAAATGTCCATGGTTAAAGATCTGATAAGAGTTCACTATAAAAATAACACAGCTGACAAGGAAATTTGATTGTTTTTGTGACATACAACATTTTAGTTAACTGTAAGTTTTCCAGAGATGCTCTTTATCAGGTTGAGAAAGTTTGTTGGGTTTTTGTCATGAACAGGTGTGAAATTTTTTTTTTTTTTTTGTCGTTTTTGAGACTGGCCACACCGCGCTCAGCCAGTGACTGCACCAGTCATCCCTATATAGGATCCGAACCCACGGCGGGAGCGCTGCTGCGCTCCCAGCACTGCACTCTCCCGAGTGCGCCATAGGCTCGGCCCGAACAGATGTGAAATTTGTCAAATGATTTTTCTGCATCTAATGAGATAAAATGTTTTTTGATCATCATTCTATTAATATATTACATTAATTGATTTTTTTTTGGGGGGGGGCCGGTAAGAGGATTGCAACCCTTGGCACAGTGAGCGCACTGGCCATCCCTATATAGAATCCGAACCTGCAGCCTCAGTGCTACAAGCACCGCACTCTCCTGAGTGAGCCACGGGGCCGGCCCTACATTAATTGATTTTTAATGTTAAATCAACCTTGCATTTCTGAGCTAAACTCCACTTTGCAATAATGTATAATCACTTATATATGCTGCAGAGACCCATTTTCTAATTTTTTGTTAAGGATCTTTCTATCTATATTCATGAGGGATATTGGTCTGTAGTTTTGTTTTCTATTGATGTCTTTGTAAATATATCACTTTTTGAGTTGAAATAATATTGTATATGTGCACCTTAAGGGTCAGGAATACAACAGTGAATAATATAGACACAGCCCCTAACTTACAGTCTTATTGGGAAAGTCAGAAATAATAAAAGCAAATAAATGGGGCCGGCCTGGTGGCGCACTGCTACAGTGCGCCGCTTGGGAGCGTGGCGGTGCTCCCGCCTAGGGTTCGGATCCCACATACAGACCGGCCGCTCACTGGCTGAGCGAGGTGTGGGCGCAACGCCGAGGGTTGCGATCCCGTTGCCGGTCCCGGTCTGGTACAGGCGCAACACTGAGGGTTGTGATCCGTTGCCGGTCACGAAAGAAGACAAAAAGGAAAAAAAAAAAGCAAATAAATGTATGTATTTTTACATACACAATTAAAATGGTGATAAGCACTAGAAAAAAATAAATAAAATCAGTTCAAAAGGGGAAAAAACATTTGAAAACTGGAATTATGTCCTCTTATAATATTATTAGTCACATCATGGGTACCGAGGCACTGACAAACTTGGGGGAACTTCATATAACTTCTTTTTTTTTTTTTTTTTTTTTTTTTTTTTTTTTTTCCT
>NW_007726285.1:533317-579754 GCF_000696425.1 Galeopterus variegatus | reverse complement strand
CCGGCCGGTGGGCGGGAACCGGCCCGTATGTGGGACCCGACCCCTCGGGCGGGAGCGCCGCCACGCTTCTCAAGCGGCGCACTATCCAGTGCGCCACCGGGCCGGCCCGAACTTCATATAACTTCTGAAATAACATTTTACCTTTATAAATATAACTTAGGGAAGGTTACGGGCTATCACTGGGGAACAGGACAGAAGAGGCTTCCCGAGTACACCTGGTGACAAGTTTGATTTGTTTGTACCATGTGAGAATATTACTGTACTCACAGTGCACAACAAATACGTGTTTAAAGTATGTATAAATTGAGGTTTTAGAGGCCGGCCCGTGGCTCACTTGGGAGAGCGTGGTGCTGACAACACCAAGTCAAGCGTTAAGATCCCCTTACCGGTCATCTTTAAAAAAAAAAAAAAAATTGAGGTTTTAGGACGGCAAAGGCATGGCTGCTGTCTTCTGTTCTTGAGAGCAGCAGCATAGACCCTGTGCCCACCTCGTCACAGCGCCTGTGGTGCCTTTTGTCCTGAACTGCTAGCACTTTTGTAACAGGAAAACAATGTTGCCTTTTAGAAATCAAACATGCCCAATCACTGCTAAAATGACAACCGCACCCTGGCTTTGCTTAAAAGCAGATTCTGGATGTACTCTACTTAATTGTCCTAAGGAGGGTTCAATTCTTAAAAGGTAAAGCCCGATAAAATTCTAAAGAGTTTATTTGGACAATCAAGGATTCTTGAACCTGGCAGCTCCAAATCAGGAGTGGCTCAGGAGCAAGGGAAGGCGGGAGGAGGCTTTCACAGCCTAAAGCAAAATAAACGTGTGACCAGTTGCAATTATACGGTTGCCTTATTTGGTCTGTCCTATTGGAAAGGGGCTAGTTAAAACATTACAAGTTTGCTGGATATTTCTGATCAGTTGAGCTTAAGTTTTCTGATCAGTTGAGCTTAAGTTGAGCTTAAGTTAAGCTGTCCCTGCAGGCAGACTCCAGTCCAACTCCTTCCCTCCCTGCTCTTGCCGACGCCGCAGGTGCTGCCACCTGCTCCCTGGCTTCACAGCACAGACATTTCCAGGGTGGAGCTTTCTTGGAACTGCCCAAGTGGGTGAACCAAGTTTTCCAGGGCTGGGCCGAGCTCAGGCCACTGGCAGCTCAAGGAGGACCTTGTGGTGATTTGTGATGGTGGGGGGGGGGGGTTTTGCCCTCCTCCGTGGAGGTAGAGAGGGTGTGTGGAGGACAGGACTGCTTGGGGACCACCAACGCTCCACAGCCAGAAGGAGGACGATTCATGCCAGCCCAGGCTGGGCAGCTGCTGCATGAAGATGAAACGGGGGGCGGTACTCTGGACAATCTCCCACAGCCACCACTCCCACCCCCTCCTCCCCCAACACCACTCTGGGGTTTCTGGGACTGTAGTGGGCAGTTCCCAAGGCTCCTCTCCACAGGGATGTTCACAACACATCATGACCACCACAGTTCACTGCAAGGCAGTCCCTTGGCCGTGGTTGGACTGCAGCAGAATTCTGCCTTGACAGTGGGTACCACAGCCTTGGGGGGCCAGCTGGCCAGGCACTTGCCTGCTGGGGTGTCAGAGTCCCTGCCCAGAGCTAGGATTGGGGTCTGCCCTGGCCAGGTGATGGGCAAAGCAGACAAGGTCCATCTGGATGGTCCTGTGAGGGCACCTGGGACTCGGGACAACAGCCAATAGCCACCTGGCGTGGACCTAAGTGCACATCTTGAGGACAGGCATGGCTGAGAGAGAGTGCACCTGCTGGAACCAGCCTGGGCAGGCAGGGGTGGCTAACAGACCCTCCCCTGAAAGGCCTTTGGACTACACTCCCTGCCCGAGCCAGCTGCCAGCACTAGTGGGTGGACAGGCACTGCCGTGGTCTTCAAAGGCATCTGCTAGTCAGGACTCATCCACATCCTGGAGGCAGCCTGTGACTTCCAGTTCCAGGACACAGATGTCCTCCTGGTGACATTCCCCAAGTCAGATACGAGGCAGCAGCTAGGACAGGGTGACATGGTTGCCACTACCGACTCCACTGGGGCCTCAGTTCCCTCCTTGATGTTGGGGAGTGGACCCCTTCCCCCTGAGTTCCCTCCCGTAGTCGCCTGTCAATATAACACAAACCAAGAGCTGACTCTCCGGCTTCATAACAGAAGGGCCTTTAAGACAAAGGACTAAGTCTGCAGTGGTCAGTCCCTAGCACCAGACCACACCCATGGGCTCCACAGACCCCCGACAGTCTCCTCGGCAGCACGTGCTCCTCCAACCTGAGAGCCTCCTGCTCCCCACCCAAGCCAGGCTCTGTCTGTTCACCCGCAGCTTCCCGGACTTGCATCCACATGAACATGCCTCCCTGTGTGTTTGTGGGAAGGATGCCACAGAGTGTGGGGGGGTGTGCACAGGGTGTGGGGTCTTCCAAGGTGATCCTGGTTCAGAAAGAAAAGAGGAGCTCTGTAGAGAAAGCT
Source organism: Galeopterus variegatus (assembly GCF_000696425.1). Taxonomy (NCBI): domain Eukaryota; kingdom Metazoa; phylum Chordata; class Mammalia; order Dermoptera; family Cynocephalidae; genus Galeopterus; species Galeopterus variegatus. Next base: position 577,289 of record NW_007726285.1, on the reverse strand, counting down.
TCTGTCTTCTTAGAGAATACCCAGGCGATCCTGACAGAATGTTGGTGGCAATATGGACACAAAGGCCATTCTGATGAGGTCCCAGATGGGCACAAGAAGATGTTGGAAACTGGAGGAAAGATGTTCCTTGTTGCAACGTGACAAAGAATTGGCGTATCGTGCTCCTGTTGAGTGTTTCGTGGAAGGTAGAAGGTGAACAGTGAGGTTGCAGGAGGAGCAGCAGACCTCCCTTTCCTCCGTCGCCCCTGCAGGGACCATGTGGTGCAGCAGGTCCTGAGCCTCTACTACTTCTATTTTTTTTTTTTAAAAAGGTGACCAGTAAGGGGATCTTAACCCTTGACTTAGTGTTGTCAGCACCACGCTCTCCCAAGTGAGCTAACCGGCCATCCCTATATAGCACCACACTCTCCCAAGTGAGCCCTGGGCTGGCCCTCTGAGCCTCATCTTCTGCCAGGACAACCTGTGGCCCCTCCTCCACCACCCCAACTGGGCCCCCGTGCCCGGGATGGAGCATGTCAACTCCAGCTGCATCATCACGCAGCTGGACCCCACCTGGCCTCGCCTGCTCACTGCCCGCCTCTATGACAGGAACCTGGCCCCCACCTTGAAGAAGTCCAAGGCCAGGTGAAGGAGCAGATCACCGTCCTCCTCCTGAGCATCCCAGAGTCAGAGCCGAGGCTGGGAGATCCTAGGGTGTCCCTTCAGCCACAATTCCAGAGGAGAGGGATATGGAAGAAAATGGGCAGAAACCCAAGCCAGGACCAGGGCCCCAGGCTGGAACTCAGAGGCAGGTCAAGGAGGGAACACTCTGCTTCTGTTGCCAGGCCAGGGGTGTGGCACCTCGATGAAGGCCAAGAGGCCAGGCTGGGAGGGAGCAGGGTCAGGGTGAGTGAGGGACGGGTCAGTCCATGGTCCCAGGGGAGGTGGAGGCCAGAGTCACCCATTTCAGGCTGGTAGATGGCTCTGGGGAAAAGAGGTCCTTCCACACCTCGGAGAGGCAGGAGGCTGAGAAGCCAGACGAGCCTTGAAGAGAGAGCGCCGTGCCAGCACTGCCAGATGTGTCCCCAGGCCACATGGAGCCCTGTGGAGCCTGGGTGCTCGGTACATAACTGTTGAGAGAATGACTGAACTAAGATGAGGACACCTCAGGGCCCAGCCTGGGCCCTCCTGTCCCCTGCCAGGGGTAGGGAGCCTTCAGAGCAAAGTGTAAACTTCACCTGCTTCTTGTTAAACCTGCTCCCACGGTGGCCTCGGGCTGTGCCCACAATTCCTACACCCTTCCTAGATAAGAGCCCAGCCTGGAGGACGAGACTTTGGAAAGTCTTGAACCCAGAGCATCCAGGCCAGGGCCGACTCTCCGACCAGGTGGTGTACCTGGCACAGAACCCCGAGGATGTGCTGGTGTCCTTCCACCACCTCCATTAAATAGCCAACTTCCCGCCAGACTCCAGCTCCCTCGAGGACTTTGTGGACAAGTTTCTCAAGGTCACAGGTAGGTCTTGGGGGCCAGGGCAGCTCCTAGAATTTCACCTCCTTGACCCCTGGCTGATGGGCCGCCCTCCTCCGAGGGTGCTAAGGGGGACTGAGGCTCCAGTGCCCCCTACCTCTCAGAGAGCCCCCACCGCATGTGGCTGAGCCTGGCACGCACCTCCCCTGATCTCCCTTTTCCCCAGGCATCCACAGCTCCTGGGTTGACCACATGAAGGGTGGCTGGCCTCCAGCAGCCCTGAATATGCTTTTTATCACCTACAAGGAGCTGCACCAGGTGAGCCCCTCTCCCCGTCCCACACACCCTGCAGGCCCCAGTGGCTGGTCCCTCCTCAGTGGTTTTGCCAAGTCATCAAAGCCCTTGGGTCCCCAGCTATTCCAGAACATTCTTTGAAGCTTCCACTCCCTGGACAGTTCTGCCCAGAGATCCTGGAGGTTTCCAGAACTGAGCAGGTGTCCACTGTGGCTGCTTCTGCTTCTGATGTTGCCTCTTGTCTGGGTCTTTCTAAAATCAATGTCAATTGTGAGATTTGGGGTTGGGGGAAGTTTCAAGAATGGCTTTCGTGTGCAGAATTCTGTTAGGCAAGTCAGGAGGATTCCACCAACAGTATTACCATCAATAACAGGACCTTCACAGCTACAAGAAAGGCTGGCCCTGCAGCTCTCAGGACCGACCTATGGGCCACACCCGCCACCATGCTGCGGTCTCCCCCCCCAATCAGGTGACCGGAACTTGTATTTACTTGGCTCTTAAGATATCTAGACATTTACCGATACATCTACCCGTTTATCTATACACGTCCACCACCCATCCACCTGCCCACGCATCTACTGTCACCTACTTACCCATCCATGCATTCATCCATCTGTCTCTGTCCGTCTGTCCATCTATCTGTCCGTTAGTCTATCCATTCATGCATGTACCCATCCATCCATCCATCCATCCATCCATCTATCCACCCGTGTGTCCGTCCACCCATCCAGTTTTTTATATTACTCTTTTGTCTAGTAAGGTTTACATCTCGTTTACAACATTTTATGGTGTGGACTTTTCACTCAAGATTTTAAAGTATTTCCCCGTGAAATTTTTTTTTTCCTTTTTGTCTTTTTTCGTGTCCGGCAACGGACCGCAACCCTCAGTGTCGCGCCCGCACCGGACCGAGACCGGCAACGGGATCACAACCCTTGGTGCTGCGCCCGCCCCTCGCTCAGCCAGTGAGCGGGAACCGGTCTGTATGTGGGATCCGAACCCTCGGTGGGAGCGCCGCTGTGCTCCCAAGCGGCGCACTGTAGCAGTGCGCCACCGGGCCGGCCCTCCCCGTGAAATTTTTAATGGCTGTGTAGTATTCTGTGATATAGATATGGCACAAATAAATCCTCTTTATTATTGGACACTTGGGTTGTTTCCAACTTCTTGCTATTACAAATCATTGTGACCCGAACATCTTTGTTCACATTTCTGATTATTTAATGTAGTATTTTTAGGCCCTAAATACATATTGCAATCTCGTCCTCCAGGGGTCTTTCCTTTCTGGGTCCAGGAAACTTGGAGCACCATCCAGAAGCTCGGTGGCTTCCTGAGGCACCACCTGCTGAGGCTAGAAGAAGTTGGCGTCCTGAAGCGCTGCAGTTTCCCCTTCATTAGCCAGATCAGCACGGTCAGCTATAGCCTGTTGTCCGAGGAGTTCACGAACCACGGCCCAGGCAGATTCCTGTAGAAAGGTGCCCACACCAGCCGTTCTTCCCAGGGCTCCATCCTGCGGCCACAGGGTATTGCAGCCTCCCCTCCAGCCTTCAGCTCTGACTGCAGCCCCAGCATCTGCCCGGTCGTGGCACTGTTCCCATTTCCCCAGACACCACTGGCATTCGGTGTCGGTGCAATGAACGTAACCAAAGACTTGAGGATGACCCAAGAGTTATGATGCAAAATAAACCACCCAAAGCCTCATGTCAGAGGACAGTCCCTGGCCTCTGATGCTGACCTGATGGGGAACTGTCTTCCCCAGCTCACAGCTCCTTCTCTCACCTGCTCCCAGCCCCCAGGCCCTATTTCCTGATCCCTGCCAAGAGGGTGCCCCCAAGTCCATCTCCCCTGATGGTTACTGCCCCAAGATCCATCCCCCTCACACATGGGATTGGGGCCTTGTCTTTTATGACACCAAGAACTGGAGAAGACTTTGCAATCACAGTGCTCCTCAAGGCCTACAACAGGTCAAATTCTTAAGGGAGGTTCTAGGTCCAAGCGCCTGGGCATGTTCCCCCAGCCTTGTCAACTCGTCTGCAGCCAAACGTGGCCAAAGGTGGGAGGGGGCAGTATGGGCATGTTCGCTTCCTGGGGCTGCCCTACAAAGTACCTCAGACCAGGGGGCTTAAAACAACAGAGATGTGTCCTCTCACAGCCCAGAGGCCAGAAGTCCAAAATCAAAGTGTGGGCAGGGACATGCCCCTCAGAAGGCTCCAGGGGAGGCTCCTTCCTGCCACCTCCAGCTCCTGCTGGCTCCAGGCGTCCCTTGGCTCCAGCCACTGCTGTGTGCCCTCCTCTCCTCGTAAGGACACCAGCCATTGGGTCAGGGCCACCCTAAAGACCGCATCTTAACATGATGACATCTGCAAAGACCCATTTAACATTCACAGACTCCGGGTTAGGATTCGAGACCATCTTCTTGCAGGACACATTTCAACCTGTGATGACGGGGAGATGGTGGACTCTTTCCCAGGGAAGGCCAGGGCTGGGTTGTGCTGTTCACAGCCCCTCAAGCTCTTCCTCCCTTGGCCTCATTTTCTCCATCTCTCCTCCCTTCCCCAGGTGCTGTGAGGACTGGCAGGAGCACTTCACTCCAGAGCAGAATGAGAGATTCAACACCACCTACCAGGCCAAGATGCGCGACTCCAGCCTTCACCTCCCCTGGACCATGGACTGGCCGTCTGGTCCCTGACCCACCTGGTGAGAGGACGGATGGGTTGAGGCTGGCCATCAGGCCCCCCGGACCCTACCTTCAACATCAGAACTTGGCCTGGGATTTTGATCTGTTGGAGGCTCTGAAGAACATTTGCAATTGCAAAGCCTTCTCCCAGAATGAAGAGCTGCCACCTCAAGAGGCGAGAGTCACACCCTGCCCACTGTGGCATGTGCTGCCTGGCACTGACCTCCAGTGACAGCCCATGAGGACAGAAGTGTCCAGCCTGCGGCCAGCTGCCAGCGTGGGATGGAGCTGGGCTCCAGCCTGGGCCACCTTGAGCCTGCATGGCCGAGCTGCCCTGCTCACAGGCTGAGCGCTCACACTGGCCCAGGCCACCAGGAGCATCAGGCAGCAAAGCTGCACAAGGGAGTGGACAAGGCCCTGCTTTTGCTCCTGGTTTTCCTGGACGAGCATTTATTTATTTATTTATTTTTCCCCTTTTTGTCTTTTTTCGTGACCGACAACGGGATTGCAACCCTCGGTGTCGCGCCCGCACCGCGCTCAACCAGTGAGCAGACTGGTCTCTATATGGGATCCGAACCCTCGGCGGGAGCGCCGCACTCTACTGAGTGTGCCACCGGGCCGGCCCTTTTTTTTTTTTTTTTTTTTTTTTTACTGTGGTAAAATGTGCATAAAATTTACCGTTTTAGCTGTGTTTAACTGTACACTTCTCTGATGTTACGTTCACATCGTGTGCAACCATTACCATCATCCATCTGTAGAACTTTTTCACCTTCCCCAGCTGGAACTCTGTGCCCATTCAGCACCAACTCTCCATTCCCTTCTCCTCGCTTGTGGTGACACCATTACTTCCTGTCTCTAGGAATTTGACTACTCTAGTTATCTCACGCAGATGGAATCACACAATATTTGTCTTTTTGTGACTTACATATTTCACTTTCTTCATGGTTCATCTGTGTTGTAGCTTGTATCAGAATTTCCTTCCTTTTTAAGAGTGGATAGTGTTCTATTGGGGGTATAGACCACGTTTTGGTTGTCCATTCCACTATTGATGGACACTGGATTGCTTCCTTTTGGCTATCGTGGGTAGTATTGCTCCCACCCTGGTCGACCCCAGGCATGGCCAGCTGGATTCCCAAAGAGGAGCTCAGGACAGTGACTCCCAGCTTTGCCAGCAGCTGTCTCCCCTGCAGCCCCCTCTGGGCCGAGGCTCTTCCTGTGGCTAGGAGACGGAACCTTCTGGGGGCTGTGGCTGCCCGAGGGCTAGCCCAACCCAGGTCCCAACTTTCACCCTGGTGACAAGGGGAACATCTCCCTGTAGCACTGGCCCCCAAGCCCAGCACTTGTCTGTCCCCGTGAGGGGCGGGGCTGACTCAGACCCTGTGTGTCACACACTCGGCTCTGTCTGGATGCCAATAACAGAAACAAACCCACATAGTGGCCAGCCCCATGCATGGCTGGGTGTTTGTAAACAGGCTTCAGTGAAGCAACTGAGGACAAAGACCCCAAACCCTGCCCCTCCCCACATGCGCAACACACACATGACACATACAAGCACATGTGAAAACACGCACCAAGGCCTGGAGGCTCCAGGCTTTGAGGCTGGAAGACACGGCACATGGCCCAGCTCCTGACTCCCTCCGCCCCTCCCAGCTGTGCATCCTGGGCCAAGTGGCTCGCTTTCTCTGAGCTCAGTCTCCCCTTCTGTGAAACACACTTACAACAGGCCTGCTATGTGGGGTTGTTGCAACAATCCCGGTGAGTGCCAGGAACCTAAGAAATACTCCATGCTGTGGAGCCAGTGGCTGCTGTACATTCTGATGGGGAAGGAGAGGGTCCACACGGGGTGAGGGTCCTGGGTGCCCTCTGATCAGGTGGGGTGGCCGCTCAGGGACAGGCGAGCGCCGGGTGCTGAGGAAGACACCACCCACAGCCCCCGTGCCAGAGGTCGGTGCTTCACCTCATCTGACAGCCCCGCCTCGGCCCCCGCACCAATTACAAGCACTTAGTCACGATTTCCTGCCTGCGCTTCCTCTAAGCAGCAGAAGAAAGAGCAGCCTGAGACTGAGCGGCCTCTTCCCACTACCTGCAGCGGAGCCGGAGCCAGACCCTCAGGATGGGTGGGCCGGGACTGGGGGTGGGGACTGACCCGAGTTCTTGGCCTCTGAGGTCCAGAGGGGGCTTTGTGGGGTAGGCCGGTGGCCAGCAGGGTGGGGGCACGTTTAAAACAACTTCAGGACGAGAAAGAGAAGCCACACTCCCCTGTGAAGCTGATATTTATTTGCCAAGCAGGTATTTTGTGCCAGGCCTGTGTCTTACCGCACGATCCCTGTGAGGAGGCTGTACCAGTTATCTCCTGCTGTGTAACAAAGCCCACCAAAACCTTGTGGCTTAGAACAGCCACACCCGAGGACAGCTCTCACCATGTCTGTGGGTCAGGAGACAAGGAGAGTTTAGCTGTGTGGTTCTGGTTGAGATGTCCCATGAGGCTGCAGCAGAGCATCAGCAGGACCGAGTCTCTGGCCTCACTGGGAGCTCAGCAGGGGCGGGGGCCTGGGCTCCAGCGCACAGGCTGCTCAGGGCTTCTTTGCAGCATGGCGACTGGGCCCAGGAGCCGCGTCTCAGGGGAGCAGGGAAGGCATGGCATTTTCATGACCTAGCCTCAATGCAAGGGGCCCCAGGAGTTTAGGGATGTGTTTTAAATCTGCCATGTCCTCCTGTGACAGACAAGGAACCAGGTTCAGATGCATTCAGACTGAGATGACCTGCCCAAGGTCACACAGCTATTCACAACTAGAGCCGGGTGTCCAGCCTGACCAGCCCAAGCACCTCCAGACTGTTTCCAAATCCCAAATCCACCTTCCAAGAAGGGGTCCCTCCAACAGTGAGCTGGACGTGATTTCTGAAGAGTGAATTTCAGGGGGCTCCTGCCATGGGGGTCCTTGGTGGTCACACACTTTCTGGTTCTGCTTGTTTGAAAAATCCATGTCTGAGCTGCAGAGCCATACTCGTGCTTTTATGAGGCTGAGAGGTGCTGAAGACTTGGAGGACCCACTGTTCCTATCTGGAGGTCTCCGCTCCAGCTGGCAGGATTTCCAAGTGCCCTGTCCCCTCCCTGGGAGCCCCTCTGGAGTCCAGAGCTGAACGTACATCCCTTGATAGAAGACGTAGCGAGAGGCATAAATTCAGGAACTGTACAAAGCAAGTGGGTCTTGTTTCTGCTCCAACCAGACCCTGGGTAAGTCCTGCACTGTTCTGAGCCCTGGTTTTCTTGTGTGTGTAATGGGAGTATTTGTCATCCTGCAGGGCCAGGATCTTTTGGTGACAAGTGACAGAAACCCACCTCCAACTGGCTTGAGCAGAAGGGGAGGGCACAGGCCCCTCAGCTGGAAAGTGTTGGCTCAGGAGCCAGTCTAGGTATCTCCCTCATGCCATTTCTCTGGTCTACATCCTCTGTCCACACGGTGGCTAAGTGGTCACCATCTCAACAGCTTAGCAATCCAAGGAGAAACCAAAGAACCAGCAAAAGTGCCAGAACCGAGCCTCACTGGGCAGCTGAGGCCACATGCCCACCCCTGAAGCCATCACCGTGGCCGGGGAACAGCTGTTCCCTGCCTGACTGGCCAGACCTGGGCCGTGTGTCCACCCCGGAATCTGGACAGTGGGTCCAGGTCCACTAAACTACATGGGAAGAGTGATGGGGAGGGTCCTCACAGTAAAACTGGGCTGCAATTCCCGGGGAGGCAGGAATAGACATTGGGCCAGCAGGAGCAGCCAGCGTCCACCCCAACCTACCCCATGGGGTTATGGGAAAGAAATAAAATATTTATCATTGTATTTGCCTCTGGGCAAAGTTGGGTTCTTTCTCAGGCTGGGAATCAGCTGATGAAAGTCACCCCATCCTTACAGCTGAGCTGGTGACTTTGTTCCAACCCCCACTTCTCCCCAGTGGCCCCTCACACCCCTTGTGTGTCCCAGCAGCATGAAGACCAGGATGGCCCAGACATCTCCTGTCTCTGCTTCCTGCTGGGCTTTGCCCCAGCTCAAGGGGGCCGCTCTGTGCATCTGCTTCCAGCTGGGATCTCTACTGACCATGTGTAATGATAAATATAGTAATTAGCCTGGATTCACCCCAGGTGGAGCCAGGAACTGCCCAGTACTCTCTGGTGCTGGAAACCGCTGGCAGGTGTCACAGGACAGCCTGCTGCCTCCAGATGTGGACACAGGAGGGTGATTCTCTGTGTTCTCTCCATCCCCAAAGAGACCAGCAACAGTCCTTCTGTAATTCACGCAGTAGCCAGGTTACCATGGCGATGCCTATTATCCCTGCTTAACAAGGGATGAATCAGGAGCTAAAGGTAGCCCGAGCTTGGATGCACAGACCACAGGCCTGACTTAGGGTCGGGATGGATTGCTTTTCTCAGACAAAATAATTCAGGGAAAATCTCAATTGGAAACCCACCCCACAGGTGGGAGACACCCTCTGCTGAGAGCACACAGCACACAGTAGGGCCTCACTCCGGAGCGAAGGCCCCACAGGGTGTCCCTCCACCCAGGCAGTCATGGGTCATGGAGTAGGGGCCTTGCAGCCTCAGCGCCTGGCCCAGGATCCTCACTGGTGTGGATTTCAGGACTGGGAGCCACAGGAAGCAGAGGGAGGTCACTCAGGCATTGGGGTGGCCATCACACCCGCCAGCCCCCAGCACTCCCTGCATCCAGGAGGGGCCCCTGTGAGGCTGTGTCTGGAAGGGTCCCTGCTCCAGGTGTGGAGGAGCAGGTTTTCCGGTCCCACCCACCAGTGCCAGGTCTAGTCCTCTGTTGGTGTGGCGAGAGAGTGAAGGCATGAGATGCTGCGAGGATAAGGTTACACTTTATTATGCCTGAAACTCCCCACCTGCAGACTCCGCAGGCCCTGCAGATGCGGGTGCCAAGGCAAGACAACACAGAGCACAGGGTGGCAGGGGTGGGGGTGCCCATTGGGGCAGGAAAGGATCTGACTGCCAGGATGGGCGTCCCAGGCTCTGGGGCCCATCAGTGATGGGGACACTGCCCTGCCGGCCCCTCCCACAAAGGTCCAATGCAAAGCAGAGCATCCCCAATCCATGCCCCCTTCCAGGGTCCACCCTCGATGAGCTGCCAGGCCCCTCCTGCTTTCTCAGGATCCCCCAGCCCATACTGCTTGGCTGGGACAAGGCCAGGCACGTGGTGGCTGCTCCCAGGCTCCCCACAGGGTTTCTTCACCCTTCCCCAGAGGCTGACCAAGGGAGCAGAACCACAGCGGGACAAGGGGTGGGGCCCGGGGGACGGGAGGCCTCTGGGAAGTCAGAGGGAAGCTTAGGGGACCTGGAGGGTGCTGCAGACAGGACCACGTGGACGCACTCCTCCCTGAGCGTCCTCACAGGGCCGAGCCCGGGCGGGCCAATTGGGCGTGGTCACCAAGGCTGCGTGGTGGCAGGTCCTTGCGGCTGTAGGACTCCCCGACCTGCCTGGGCACCTCAGCCAGCACGCACTTGGCCAGCGCCGCGGGGGACACCTGGGGACGAGGACAACACGGGTGCATCTGGAGACTTTCAGGATCCTCTGTCCCCGCTCCCCTCTCCCCCCACACGTTGGGGTCACGGCTCAGGCCACGTCCCCCAGAGCTGGGATTTCACACGGTGACCCCAGCAGCGGTCACGGAATCAGCACCAGGAACTGAGCCGGTGGCCAGGCGAGCCTTTGTTAAAGACACAGACTGAGGGGATGAGGCCACGGTGTCCGTGGCTGCACGGGGTGCTTGCTGTCCTGAGGGCCCTCTGTGCGCAGGGCCCCCGCCCACACCGCAGGGTACAATCCCGCTCCCCTGGCACGCCCCGCGCCCCGAGCGGAAGCCCCCGCGCTGTCCACGCGCAGCACGAAGGTGAGGAGCGACGGGGCAGCTGCGCGGAGCACCGCGGAATCCCTGAGCTCACGACAAGGACAGTGGCCACCCCAGGCACTCATGCTCTCGAAGTCGCGGAAGGGCACGAACTGCACGATGTCGCGGCGCGCGGGCTCGCCCCTGGGGGAGCGCAGGACCCCGTCGTCCCCGTCGAGGATCCACATGTCGGTGAAGTCGGCGTTGCCCACCCCCACGATGACGACGGACACCGGCTACGTTGGTCACCACGCCGTCCGCCAGGATCAGCAGGATGTGGTATCGCTGGGGACACAGAGCAGCAGCAGGTGCGCTGACACCCCGCACTGCGTGCCCCGCACGCCCCGCGCCACGCACGCCCACAACAGCTGCTATCCCCAGACAGCCTGGGGCGGTCACGGGCACCCTCCGCTCGGCGGTTTCAGACTTTTCTAAGTGTCTTTGCCGCAGTGCACGCGAACGTCACAGTCACACGACAGTAACAACCTGAGCTGGACCCGTCTCAGTCGTGCCTGCGTCTCCTGAGTGGACACGGCACAGCCCGCATCTTACGGATGAGGCCACTGAGGCAGGATCTGAACCCAGGTCTGAGGCCAGAGAAGAAGGGACCTGCGGCTGGATGGGGACGGCCCCCACGCTCCCGAGGGGCTCTGGGGTCCAGGAGCAGGACCCGGAGCGTGCACAGCCGGGCCCGGACCGCAAGAAGACGGGGCAGGACTCGCTTCAAATAAAGGCGCGTTCCCACTGCTAGAAAACCAAGCAAGGCCTGGCCAGGCGGCTCAGTCGGTTACAGCCTGGTGTGGATAACGCCAAAGTCAAGGGTTCACATCCCCCAACCTGGCCAGCCGCCAAAAAACAAAAACCTCACCAATTTTACTAAAAATTTGGGCAGCAGAAAATGTAAAACACCTGGAAAATGTGAAGTACCCTGCCCTGGCTCTCAACCCCACATAAACAGCCCCTCTGCAGGAAGCGCCCCACGCCATCCCACCACCCCGACTAGGTCCAGCACCGTGACCTGGTCTCACAGCCCCTGAGCCTTGCCAACCGTGGGAACACCAGGCACTGTCATCCCTGTCCGGCCCCAGCAGACCAGAATTAACCCATCTTCTTGTGGGGTCCTTATTTTAACCCAACTATAACTATAAAACACATCCTGACATGAAAAAGTGTACACTAACTGGATATTTAATACTAGGAACTATTGTTTTTTAGGTGTGATGATACTGTGACTATGCTTTAAAAAGAGATTCATACCGATATTTACAGATGAAATTAAACGTCTGGGACTTGCTTCAAAATTATACAGGAACATGACAACTAAGTGCATTCCTCGATCCAGCACTGGAACCTGTGCCAGAAATAATATTGCTATAAAAATTATCACTGTGGCAATTAATGGAATTGGAACATATTCTATATATTTGATAAAAGTACTGTATCTAAATTAAATATCCTGCACTTGACACTTGTGCTATGGTTACATAAGAGAATACCTGATCTTAGGAAAAATACACTGAAGTATTATGGGGTGAAAGGGAAGATGTTACAACCTCCTCTCAAATGGTCCACAAAAAATTAAGAGAGTGTGTGTGAATGTGTGTGTGTGTGTGTGCGCGCGTGCGTGTGGTGTCAAGCTAAAAAAACAGAAGCACCATGCAATCTTTAGCACAATACTATTTGCATAAATAAAAGAGTACATGAAAGCAGACAGGTGCGGAGTTTTTGTTTGCAGTGATGAAAAAGTCCTGGAGGTGGAGTTTACACGTGGTGAATGTACTTAACGCCTCTGAGTTGCACACTTTAAAATAGTTACAATGGCAATTGTTAAACTATGTGTATTTTAACACAATAAATGCATAGTTGAACCAAATTGGAAAAGGAGCACACACAGAAAACAACTACACTGACGTGCACAGGATTACAAAGCAAAGGCAGCAAGACGTGAGCAGCTGGTGGTCCTTGGCCAAGGGCGCATCAGGATTCTTTTCACTATTCTTGAAACTCTTCTGTAACCTTGAAATGATTCCAAAGTAGAAAGCATAAAAAATTTTAAATTCAGGAAGAAGAAAATAGACAGGGGCATCTGTTGAGCTACAGGACATATCTATGGGGATTCATTTTGCTATTTCTTGACTTTTTATGTTTGAAATTCTCTGTGATAAAACATTAAAATATATATATATATATATATATATATATATATATATATGCATAGAAATTGTTGAAAAAAAAAAGGCACGGATGAACACAGCCCAAGCAGAGGGCAACTGCCTGGCAGGGCACTCCCGTCCTGGCCTCTGCTGCACGGTCAGGGTGTCTCCCACACGCCAGGCTGCCAGTAGGGCTTCTTCCTACCCCCATGTAGGGAGGGGTCTCCAGCCTGCCCTCCTTTGTGCAGGCCCTGTTCCTGGGGCTCGGCTTTGGGGGCTCCGTGCCTGGGAGGGTAAGAGTAAAATGTGTGGACCACTGCCAAGCAGGGTGCCAACCCATTGGGCAGTGGGACCTCGCTGGGCCAGATGGAATTAACCCCAACAGGAGGCCAAGGAGGCCAGACCCTGGGGTCGCTTGAATTATAACAGGAGGTGACTGCCTTCAGTGCTGAGCCATGACCATGTACAAGAAGGTCCTCGCAATTAGCAGGCTGCGTGGAGAATGTACGGGGGAAGTGATAGGAGGCAACCAGCCCTGCTCCCAGAGGGCCCATAGAGATGACGGGAATGCACGGATGGGGAGGGGACCAGAGAGGGAGAAGGGAGGGGGTAAACTGGTAAAATGCCAGTCACGGGTGAGTCCAAGTGAAGGGTACACTAGAGGTCATTGTACTATTCTTGCTACTTGTACATTTGATGTTTTTTGAAAATAAAAAGCTAAAAGAAAGGAACTGGCCGGCTAATCCCTGAGCCGCACCCACAGGCTGCAAGACGGCGTGGTGACAGGCAGAGCAGAACGCAATCTTTGGCACGATGTCATCTGTGCAAATTTAAAACACATGCCCACAAAGTAACAACATATGTACGACAAGACAATAAACCGCCACGTCACTGCCGTAGGGTGGCACAGAAGGGACAGCGAGATGGAGATTCTGTCGGTCAGCCAGCTGGCCCGGTGTGACCCTGTGAGGTGATTAATTCACCCCTTGTGGCTCTGAAAGAGCAGCTGTTGAGAAGCCGGGCCCCTCCTCCCCACCGCTCCCCTCCGGGCTCTGTCCTGTCCTCTCGGCCTGGTCCCCACCACACACACAGCCGACCCCACACCAGCACCGCCAGCTCATACACCCAGGCCCACTGCACGTCGGCACCTACAGAGGCCTCCCCAGTGTGCTCCTCAGCCTCTGCCACGCGGGCCACCTTGCAGATCACGGGTACCACGATGGTAGGGCCATAGAGCTAGACGCTGGGCAGGCAGTTCTGGTAGGCCTCCACCACGCCCTGGATTCCTGTGGGGGGCAAGGGGTGAGCCCGGCCCGCTGCACCCCCATCCCAGGCCCGCCTCGAGCCTGACCTTCACACTCATCACCCTCAGGGTTAAAGCTGATGGCAAAGTCATGGGATACGTGGGTGAGACAAGACAGGCTGGTCAGCTGGTCCATCCACCAGGACCCCCCATGCTCCTCACCCACTGGGAGAGGTAGGTTTGGAGCTTCTGGGGGCCCCCATGTTGAAAGACCTCCAAGGAAGGGAAGCTGACCCAAAGGAAAGCAGAACCATGAGATGGGCAGGAGGGGAGACAGATAGTCCAGTCCTGGGCTAAAGCTTTAGCCCCTGGATCAGCAGTACCAGAAGCTTCTAAGTTACATTAGCCAGTAAGTCCCCTCCCCTAACACCACCATTTTTTCCACGTAAGCCAGTTGAGTTATTTGCAACCAGATGGTTCCAGACTAGTATCGTGTCCTTCCCGTCTCCTGATGGGATCATGGAGCTCATTCCCCAGCTCCTTGGGCTAGAAGATCAAAGGTCAGCCTCTCTGGCTGGAAGGCCAGGGTCTCTGCTCCCTACCCCACCCCCATTGTACAGCAGCTGGTTCCCAGCAGGCAATGGTGGCAACCAGAACCCAGGACACCCTCTGCCCCCAGGGAGGAGCATGGCAGGGAGCAGGCCTCAGCACCTGGGCTCTCCTAACGCATACTTGGGAGGGATCCGGGCTCCAAACCCCAAAGCAGAAAATCTCTTGTCATTGGAAGAGAGGCGGCCCCGCTCACTCAGAGAATCCTGATGTCCCCAGGGATGGGACTGGGATCTGAAGCCCAGGAGACAAGGGCCCGGCTCGTCCAGGCCTAGGACAATTACCACAGTGCTGGGATCACTACCATGCCTCGTGGGGGAAACAGAGGCACAGAGAAGAAACCAACCCACGTGCGCAGGTGGGAAGGAGTGGAACTGACTGGACAATTCCAAGCTGCTCCCCACTCCATGCCTCTGCACAGGCTGTTCCCACCTGCAAATGCTTCCTCAGGGGGTATAAAGGGGAGGACTCCATGGAGCAGGGAGCCTCAGGAGAGGGCTCTGGGTTTGGCCATGAGCTCAGAGCCCAGCCCACCCGAGTTCTGTGCTCAGCCACTCCCTAGCTGGGCACCCCTGGGTGAGCCCTCATCAGTTTTTTGGTCTGTAAAGCAGTACCCAGACAGCCCCCACATCTGTGTGTGTGGAGAGTGAAGGGACCATGTGTGCAGGGCATTGGCCATTCCCAGGCAGGCCATTCCTGCTGGGCTTCTCCTAGGCAGGTTCCTCTGGTGAATGCCTCCCCTCGTGGAGCCCCAGTCCTGAGCAGGAGCCAGGGGCAAGGGGCCGCACCTGTCATCGTCCTGGCAGATCTCGCCCATGGCCACCAGCGCCTTCAGGTACTCGTTGGGCTGGTAGGGGTTGATGCAGTGCAGGGAGCAGCTGTTCTGGGGTCTCCATTGGAGGCCGTGAAGTCGATGGCCACCTGCAGGGTGGTGAGCTGAGCTGGACCCGCACCACACCCACCACCGTTTGACAGGTGGAGGCCCGAGCCCGGAGCCGGCGGGGACTTGGGGTCAAGGGCCTCGTGTGTGGGTGGGGCTGTGGATGCTACCCAAAGGTGCTCCTGCTTCCGGCCCTGCAGCCTGGCTGACCCCAGCAGTCCTGGCTGCTGGCTGGGACCCATGAACCTGCCACACAGGGCGAGGAGGGTTCTCCCCAGACCTTGATCCTCAGGAGGACACTCTCCCAGGAGCACCATGGAGCTGAGCCTCAGCACCCTGCAAAATATCCTGGCCTGATGGCAGGGGCTCAGGGACAGGATCTGGTGGGGACTCTGGTACAGGATCTGAGGGGTCTCAGTGCCAGGATCTGGGGGGGACACTCACCCAAATCTGCTCAACTGCCCCCTGCCCCCTCCACCACCCTCAGCCCTGGGCTGGGGTCCCCTCTGAGCCTCCCACCCCCTCACTTCCCTCAGCCATTTGGGCTACCACTAGTAAAGCCACGTTAACCAGCGCATCTGCGCACAAGCACGCAGCCCAGGATGTGTGGCAGGACCCTGGCAGCCGGACACTCCCCCGTTCTCCTTTACCCATATTCTCTCTGTCACTGTATTTCATAGAGATAAGCCCTGACAATGTCACCTCCCAAGGGTGGCCATGGTTGGTTCCTGAATCCTGCCGTGCCCACTTCCCATCTGCATAAAGGAGAGGATCCCCAGGAAAGACAAAAAAGAGTAGGTCCCACAGAAGCCCCCACCCCTGGCACCCTCTGCCCAGGCGCCTCCACCCCTCCAGCATGGGGGCAGCAGGGGCTCCAGGAACTCACGGTGAAGTGGATCCGGCAGCCGCCCATGATGTAGACCAGAAAGGAATAGACCCTGTGGAGCTTCCAGGCAGCAAGTCAGAAGGGCCCGCCCAGGACACCCCACCCACCCTGAGGAAACTGAGGCCTGACCACAGGGTGGGGTCTGAGAGACCCGTCCCACAGCCTCAGTCCCTCTGGGGCATCCCCGTCCTCTCGTCTCCTTCTCTCCTTCCCCCTCTTCTCTCCCCCACTTCCTCCTCCTCGCCCCCCACCCTCTGTCTCTCTCAGCCCCTCACATTACTGGGGACCACCAGACCTCTGGGACAATCCAGACAGGGGTTCGTCAGAGCTTAGATGCAGCAGCAGAGACAGCAGAGCCCCGCAGCCCCCGTGGGTGGGCAGGGGTTGCGCCTCCCCTTCAGGCCCACTAGGGCGACCACCCCGGAGTTCCTGTAGTTGCGTTTCCTCTGCTTGTACTTGGTGTTCACACAGTCCCACTGTGCCTGGGGGCAAGGACAGGGGAGACGCGAACCAGAGTGGCAGAATCGAGCACCTGCCGTGTCCTAGGAGACCAGGGGAGCCTGGAAGTCCCAGCCCCACAGTGACCTTGCCCCACCCAAGACTGTCCCCAACAGCAAACTCAGGGGAAGCAGGGACAACTGCTGTCAAGAACAGGTGGGCTGGCCCGGTGGCGCGGCGGTGCTCCCACCGAGGGTTCGGATCCCATGTGGAGACCGGTTCCCGCTCACTGGCTGAGCGCGGTGCAGGCGCGACACCGAGGGTTGCAATCTCGTTACCGGTCAGTAAAAAAGGCAAAAAGAAAAAAAAAAAGAACAGGAACAAGGGGCAGGGTCCAGCTCGGACCCCACAGGCAGCGCGGCCCTATTACCCAGGGCTGCCTCCAAGGCCTGCAGACCGGACCCAGGGACACCGGGGCTGAGGGGGCAGGATGGAGAGCTGTGCTGCTGTGGGCTGTGCAGACATGCCAGGAGGGCCTCTCTCCTCGACCCCCATTTGTCTGTCCTCTGTCTCCACCGTCTCCCACCAGTGACACAGACACGCAAGCAAGGGAACCCAGGGCCTGGGCCCAACCCTGGATGGCTCTTAAATCTTTGGCTGGGTTTTTCCAGCTGTGACATGGTGATTGTCAGCCGTGCTCGGACCTCCTGGTATCATCACGAGTCTTCTCGGGATTATAATAATAACAATAACGTCATATGTTCCTCCTGTGACTCCATCAGGACAGGTCAGGATGTTCTCACAGACTCGGTGGCGGAGCTGACACGGTGTGGGCCCAGCTCACCCGGTGCTCCGCGAAGGCTTCCTGTAACTCCTCGAAGGTGGTGGAAAACTCTCCAATGAAGTCGTGCTTTCCCCGGGAGTCGCAGTCCCAGACGAGGCACTGGGAAGCCCAGGCCCCCTCGGCCACCTGCCCCTCAGGGGGCCCCAGACCCTCCCACCCCCGAGCCTGGTGTGTCCCGTCCTGGCCGACTGCCCTCAGCCACCTCCCCCATTGGCCATCTCTTCCCCATGAACTCCGACTGCAGAAGGCTGGGCTGCAGCGACTGCCGCCTGCCCCCACCTTCAGAGGCCGCGTCTCCTAGCAGCTGCACAGGGAGTTCAGTGACACCTTGAAGGGCTCCCACACGGGGCTGAGGTTGTCCTTTACCACCTGAGGGCGGGCGGGGACTGTACATGTGAGGTGGGAGACCAGGGAGGCCCCAGGGTGCAGCTGTGGGGCAGGGCACAGCTGGCCCGGCCCCCTCATCACCCCCACTGGAGCCAGTGCCCTGAGCTGTGCCAATTTCCAGACCCCCTTCCTTTAGGAGCCTCTCTCATAACCTCTGCCACATTCCTGGATTCCTTTTCTCCTTACACAGACACTTTTTTTACTCGAATTAGTTTATCTCAAACAGAAATGCTGTCTCATTGCTGTAGCTGAAATCCCACTTCACCTGCAGGAAGTAGAAGGTAGCCCTAAAAATAATTCCAGGGACAAGAAAGCCTTGTTGAATTCCAGCTGCAGACACGCCAGCCTCAGCCCCATGCCCGGCCGCTCCCTGCTGAACAGGGCTGGTGGTGATGGGAGTGATGTATAAGTGAGAATGACGACCACCACCCTCACGGTTCCTGGGGGGCCCATGGCTTTGCAGATGCAAGGGCCCAAGATGGGCTCTGTCCATGCAGAGACTGTCAGTCTTCATACTCAGGAGTGTCCTCAGCAATCACTGTTGTGACAGCAAGTGACATTTATTGAGCCTTGGTCCCCCACCCAAGGCACACCCCAAGCCTGCTAGTGTCTGGTGGACACTGAGGGATCATGGTAAAGTGCACTGAACACACACCAGAGCCTGCCTGGCTCACAGCTTCTGAGTATTCTGGAACATTTTGTGTAGAAGAGAAAACAGATCCCAGGTGGGTGGAGCAGAGGAGGTCAAAACAGGTAAAGGGTGGGAAAGCTTTCTTAGGGGTGCAAAGGGGGAGCCTGGCCCAAGGTCCCCCCAGATTCTCCAAATCACAGGTTTCACTCCTGGGGCCCAAGACCGGCTCTGCCTTACACCTGGGCCTCCTGCCTCCTGATTTGTCCGCAGGTGGGTGCGAGCACCTGGCATGCAGGGGCTACCACTGATGCAGGAAGGGCTGAGCCTCCCCTTTCTGGCAGGAAGGCAGGTCCTCAGGGGAGAAAAGGAAGCAGCTTAAAGTGACAGACTCTCCTGTTAGGAAAAATGGGATAGCTGCTTTGCGATAACAGTTGGTGTTTAATAAGCACTTCCAGTGTGTGCTCTGGGCTGAGAGCCCATTTGCTTGAATCCTCTCCCAGCCTGATGAGGAAACAGAGGCAGAAGTCAAGGGACTCGCTCAAGGTCAGAGCCCTGGAATTTGAAGCCAGCCTCCAGTGACCAGGACAGCTGCAGAGCAGGAAGCCTGAAATGGGCTCCTTTCGATTTTCAAAGTTTATGTGTATCAGACATGTGTGTTCATACATGCTTCCACGTGTCGGCAGCCACGCATGCATCCACACGCACCCTGTGCGTGTCTACGTGTGTGCTCATACACGTGTCCGTACATGAGTGTCCACGCATGTGTGCCATCCTCTCCCATGTGCACAAAGGCCCTTTGGGAGTACGCACCTGGGTGGAATCCTGCTCTGCTGCTTTTGCACAAGACTGTGCCCTCCCTAAATCTCAGTCCCCTTATCTGTAAAATGGGGACAACAGAAGGATCTACCATAAGCCAGCTCCAACCCAGGCAGAGATGGGGATGAGTCACACGGTCATTACATTGGACATACGTAAAAATCCGCAGCAATGAGAGCATACTGTGTGATTCATGTACGTGAAACTCAAGAGCAGACAAAACTGGGGGGGTCAGCCGGAAGGGGCTGGGGGCCGCAAGGTGACGGAAATGTTCTGTGTCATCTGGGTGACGATCAGGTGTATACAGCTGTCTGAACATGCCAATCTCAACGCTTAAGTCCTGTGCATTTATTGTATGTAAATCATACCACAGAAAAAAAAAAAAAAAAAAAAAAGGATCTCCACAGCAAGTTGTGAGAACCATCGGCACAGAGCCTGGCACATAAATGACACAGATCAAGGGGGCACCGCAGGGCTCCAGGTGGGGCCCCCCGGGTGGGAGCAGCCACCGCAGCAGCCACTCTGCAGCAGGGAGAGGTGAGGAGACTACCACGTGCTGACACGAAAGGGCTCCCTTGTGTCATGGAACGGAGAAAAGCAAGTTGTACGCAGTTCATGTTTTTTAAAAAAGAGAGAACTGTACGCTCCTTAACATGTGAGAATCTCTCTGGAAGGGTGTACAAGGACCCAGAGACGCGGCGGGGCGGGGCAGGAAGGAGACATTCCACGCATGCCTCGTATGCTTCTGAATTTTGAAACATACGAATGCTATTACCCAATTCAAAATCACATATTGAAAAAAGCAAGAATTTTTTTTTTTTTTTTTTAAAGATGACCGGTAAGGGAATCTCAACCCTTGGCTTGGTGTTGTCAGCACCACGCTCAGCCAGTGAGCAGACTGGCCATCTCTATATAGGATCCGAACCCGTGGCCTTGGTGTTATCAGCACCGCACTCTACCGAGTGAGCCACGGGCCGGCCTAGAATTTTTTTTTTTTTTTTTAAAGATGCCCGGTAAGGGAATCTCAACCCTTGGCTTGGTGTTGTCAGCACCACGCTCAGCCAGTGAGCAGACTGGCCATCTCTATATAGGATCCGAACCCGTGGCCTTGGTGTTATCAGCACCGCACTCTACCGAGTGAGCCACGGGCCGGCCTAGAATTTTTTTTTTTTTTTTTAAAGATGCCCGGTAAGGGAATCTCAACCCTTGGCTTGGTGTTGTCAGCACCACGCTCAGCCAGTGAGCAGACTGGCCATCTCTATATAGGATCCGAACCCGTGGCCTTGGTGTTATCAGCACCGCACTCTACCGAGTGAGCCACGGGCCGGCCTAGAATTTTTTTTTTTTTTTTTTAAAGACTACCGGTGAGGGGATCGTAACCCTCGGCTTGATGTTATCAGCACCACGCTCTCCCAAGCAGGACATTTTTAAGGGAAGGAGCAGAGCCAGGACGAGCAGCCCAGAAGGACCCCTGCGGTGCCCAGAACAGTCTGTTGCTTTTACCACCTGTGGAGCCCACCAGCCCCAAGGTGCACTCCAGGCCCCACAGGAAGTCGTCGTCCTCACAGCTGAGGCTGCTGGGCCCATGGCTGTCATACACTTCAAAGCGCAGTTTCTGCACCTCCTCGGAATAGTAATCAACCGTGAAGACCTTGGAGAACACGGGGCGCAGGCCGCTCCGGACCACCTCGGTTCTGCCCACCTGCAAGCAGCGCCCTGTGAGCCAACCCCACCAGGGAGGGCCTTCCAGCCCGGACCCTCCCCAAGGACCCGTCCTGGGCTCCAGCGCTGGCTGCCTGCTCTGCTCATCTGCTCTCTTCCAGCCCACGCCATGGGAAGCCTGTTCACCCACGTGCCACTGCAGGGCTCAGGCCACGCCTGGGGGGTCATTCCCACAGACCCTTGGCACCCCCCTCCCTGAGACGAGGGCGCACCTCTAGCTTATCATTTCATGTCCACTGTCTGCTCTGTCCTCACATTACAGGGAGGAAACTGAGGCTCAGAGAAAGGAAGGGTCCTGGCCAAGAACAAACTGAGTCGAAGATGGAGTCAGATTCCGACCCTGGACAGGACAGTCCCAAAGTGGAGACCCTTCCCCAGCACCCAGCTGAGTGCGGACGGTCTGTGGGGGTGCAGGTCCCCTCCCTCCTCCAGCTCATCCCCCAGAGGACAAGCCTTGGCTCGGCCAGTAGGTCTCCCACTCCAGGACGCCACAAACTTCTGTACCCCAAACCAAGCGTCCACAGGGTCTGCCCCTCCCAGGGACACGCGCACCAGGCAATGCTCAAGCCAAGCACCAAAGCGCTGAGGAGGGTTTGGGGCCCAGGGGCCGACCTCGAGGTGCCACAGTGGAGGCAGACCCAGCGCACACACGAGCTGGTCCCAGGGGATCCCGCACTGTCTCCTTCCACCGCCAGGGTCCTGCCCTGCTGCGCCCCCGCCCCCCCACATCCCCCTGCCACCTCTGCCCCGGGCCCCTCCCGGGCCAGCGCACCTCCACGCGGGGAGGGGGACAGAGGAGGGGGTAGAGGAGGGGAACAGAGGAGGGGACAAGGCCTTGGAGGGGGGCAGAGGAGACAGAGGAGGGGTCAGAGGAAGGGGACAGCGGGGGGCAAGGCCTTGGAGGGGGGCAGAGGGGACAGAGGAGGGGTCAGAGGAGGGGACAGAGGAGGGGTCAGAGGAGCGGGCAGAGGAGGGGAGAGAGGAGGGGGCAGAGGAGGGGACAGAGGAGGGGACAGAGGAGAGGACAGAGGGGGACAAGAAGGGTGCAGATGAGAGGGCGGGCCTGGCAGAGGCGCGCTCGGGGGAGCGGGTGGCCTCCGCCCTGCGCCCGGGTCGCAGAGCCCGGCCTGTAGAGCAGGTGTCCGGGGCCGCCCGCCCCGCCTGTGCGTTTCCCGCCGGAGGCTCCGAGCCGCCCCGGGCCTGGGAGCCGGTCTCCGGCCGGGCAGCCGCTGGGGGCAACGCTCCGCAGCTTCGCCCCGGGGCCCCGCGCGTTTCCCGGCACCTCTCGGCCCCGTCCCTAGGCCCCGCCGGGTTCGGTGGCGCCGAGTGTGGGCACCGCGCTGGGTGAGGCTGGAGGCGCGAGGACGCGTCCCGCTCCCGCGGAACCGCAGTCGGGCAGGGACAGCCCCTCGCTGCTGGGGGCGTCCGGGCGGAGGGGCCGGCCCGGCCCGCGCTGAGCGTCATTCGCCCTCCGCCCCCTCCGCCTTCCCCACACCTCACACGCCGCCTCCCTGGCAACCCGGTCCCGGCAGAGGAAGCAGCTCGGAAGGGGAGGTGTTGGCGGGGACAGAAACCACCTCCCGGCGCATTATCTTTGCCAATTTCTGCCTAAAAACAGGGCACACACCTGGCCGGAAGCCGTGGGGCGGGGGTAGGGAGGTCCCGGGAAGGGACGTGCAGGAGAGAAGGAGTTAAGGTGAAGAGGGCAGGAAGACCGGGGAGCTCGGGGCTCGACCCCGCGCGGGACGCGGCGCGCAGCGCCCCCTCGCGGTCGGACGGCGGGATGGCACGCGGGGCGCGCCTGGAAGGCGAAGACCGTGCACCGCGTCTGCAGAGGGAGGTTTCTTGTTCCCAGGCCGAGAGAGCCGGACTTCAGGACCCGCTCTCCCTTCCTGGGAGGCTAGCTAAAGAGGCGAGGGCCGGGTCAGGACTCAGTGAGTGATGCGACGCCCACCTGTTGCCCCCGTGTCCTGCCTCCCCAGCCTTTCTGTGCCACCTCTCCCAAGCTGGCCCAGGGCAGGACAGCTTCAGGAAGCAGCCGACAGAGGCTGGCTTCTCTCTGTAGGGACCAGCCTGGAGACACCCTGGGCCTTCCAGTCCCTGCATCTACTCCAGCCCAGCATCCTAGGGCTGGCGGGAGCCACGTTCTCAGAGCACTATCTGCTGGTGGGCTCGTTTTGGAGGCTCTGGGGTCTGCAGGGACCCCAGGCCTGCCCAGTCAGCTTCCCCGGGCACATGCACCCTGGCAAAGTGCGTCTGTGGGGATAAGGATGAGAAATCCAGGCAAAGGCCAGACTGGGGTGGACGCTGCTGCTCCTGGCCAGGGTGATGGTCCTTGGGCCACCAGCCCTTGAGGAACCTTTCCCCAGACAAAGCCTGACTTCTTTCCTTGACATCTCCCAAAAATCTCCAGTTCAACAGCCGAGGACAGCTCTGGTGTTCACCGGTGTTTGCTGTGCCCTTTCGGGACTGGCTGCAGGATGGCACCAAGCCCCTAAATCCTCACAGCAACCCCATTTTACAGATGTGGAAAGGGAGGCCTCAAAAAGTTGAGTGACTTGCTCGAGGCAGCCCAGCTTGTTCAAGGGTGCAGGTTCAGCCCTTAATCGTCCCATAACACAGCACCACGGGAGGTGACAGATGGCATTTCCACCGAGGGAGTAAGAGAGGAGAGAGAATGGGCCGGCCCGGTGGCGCACTGCTACAGTGCGCCGCTTGGGAGTGTGGCGGCACTCCCGCCGAGGGTTCGGATCCCACATACAGACCGGTTCCCGCTCACTGGCTGAGTGAGGTGGGGGCACAACACTGAAGGGTTGCGATCCCGTTGCCGGTCCCGGTCCGGTACGGGCTCGACACTGAGGGTTGTGATCCGTTGCCGGACACGAAAAAAGACCAAAAAAGGAAAAAAAAAAAAAAAAAAATCAAAAGGGGTGAGGGGGACTGGCCAGTTAGCTCAATTGGTTAAAACACAGCCTTGTAACACACCAAGATCAAAAGTTCAGATCCCCATACCAGCCAGCTGCCAAAAAAAAAGTGGGGAAAACACAGCCTGGGAAAACTAAACAAAATTCCTGACGTCTAGAAAAAAAATAGTAAGCAAAATAAGCAATAAGCTGAAAAAGATTTGCAATTCTTATCAGACCAGCACTGGTCTCCCAGGAATGGGCAGTCACAGCTGCAGAGCCGGCAGACCACCTCCCAGCTCCAGGCCTGCGAGGCCGTGTGCCTGCCCCCTGGTGGCTGCCTCAGGCGCTGCAGGCAAGGCCCTGCCACCCACTTTGGGAATGTCCCCAAGACGCACCTGCCACACGCAAAACCGACGTTCTCACATGGCTACTAGCACCACAGAACTACTGTGTGTTCCCCTGGAGACTAGCTAAATGAGTGCACACCCACCGACAGAATCCCGCCCAGCTGCAAAAGGAAATAAGGGCTGTGTGTACTTGAGTTTTCTATGCTGGGTAACAAACACAAATTTGGCAGCTTAAAATACATGTTTACGATGCTTCCCAGTATGTCTCGGGGTCTGGCACAGCCCAGCTGGGCTCCCTGGCAGGGGCTTTTATGGCTGGAATAAAGGTGTGACCCAGGTCACTGAATCACCTGAGGCTGGGGGTCCTTCCCAGCTTGCTTGTGGGTGTTGCAGGGGCTAGCTCAGTTAGGGGCCATCACAGTTCCCTGCCTGGTGCCCTGCAAGCCATGGTAACCGCCCCCACAGGGACAGCAGCAGAGGACAGCCCTGGTTTGTGGACCTCACAGCCATCGCATATGTCACAAGACAAGTGCTCTCTCCAAAGTCCCACACACCCACGGGACCAGGGCATGTCCCCCAGGGGCCACCTTAGAGTTCTGCTACCATATTCTGACAAAGTGGTGCCCAGGGTGGTGGGGCCCTGTCTCTGAGCTGACAGGCCAGTACCTGTGTGCTGGAGCAAGTGTACAGTTTTGCTATGAATCCCTCTCGTCCTTCCCCAGCTCGTCTTGGCCGCACCAGGGAACCCAGCACAGGTCTGAAGACTGGCTCACAACACCTTCCATGATGGGGCTACATCAGCACCACCACCCCACAGACCTCCAGCTGTCCTTCACAGAGCCTTCCTTGGCCTTAGGAAAGGCCCAGCTCACAGCAGGTACACCAGGAAAGCTGCCTGACCCATAATCACTTTCTGTGCCAGACTCATCGTCCCAGTGCAATCTGGGCCATGCTCTGAAGAACACAACCCACTGCTAAGAGCAGTGCTGGGCTGCAGCCTGCCAGCTTCTGGTGAGGACATCGGCTCCCACTCCCTCCTGTCTGCGATTTTCGTGGATTAATCAAACTTTGGGAGCACAACCCTGGGTACTTTCCTATCTGTCAAGAGGAAAAGACGCATCAGCCCTGCAGTGTTAGTGTGGCCCGAGACTCAGTACGAAGGATCACTGCCTGACTCCACCTTCCTGATTCCCTGCAGACACCTAGCTGACCTGCTGGCAGGGAAGGTGCGCTCTGGCAGTGAGCCAGCCTCATCACCAAATGGTCAGATGCTGTATCACACAGCAATGTTGACCAGGGTGTAACCAGACCCTGAACCATGAGAATCTGTGTTAATCTCATCCACACTCACACGCTTATTCCAGGAACAGGAACAGCAGAAAAGGGCCCTTATTCTAGTGGGGTACAGCTGGTGGCACAAGGGGGGATAGGGGTGTCTAACGGGAAGGCTTCTTCCCTGCTCTCCCCTCCCCAGGGCAGAACGCAGAGAGCCTTACTGCCCCTAACAAATGGACAAACGGCCCCTGGATCTGAAACAGCCGACACAGATCTGGGCCACCATCTATGCCAGTGAAATGGAGGCCTCATTCCGGAACCCGCTGTCTGCCCCTGCCCTGCACCCCTCCTGGAAACACAGGAATCTTCTGCTGGTTAAGTCATCCTAACTCTGTCTCCCCAAGGAGGCTTCCTGGGACCTCTGGGAACAGTGCCACCAGGAGGCATCCAGAACATGCCAGTGTCTCCAGATAGAACAGCCCAGAGCAAACCCTCAAATAAGAAAATCCTTTTTCAGAGACACAAACCTAGCCTCAAATTCACTCCTCACCTCATGGACGACCTAGCTAACCTTTACATAGGACATGTTTTCCAAACATGCAAGTCAACACATTATAAACTCAATTTTAGATGTTAAAACAGTAGTCAACCGAATTCCAAATTATCTATTAAATATGGCATTTAGGATCTGCTTCCAAACAAGATAGGAGACATTAGATTGCACATACTGCGTTATCAGTGAATAAGGTAGCGGGGATGATACTGATCATCAGCTATTTCTATGCTGGAAACGTTCCATTAGGTTCATAAAGACCCAAGGCCAGTGTGGCCAGACAAGAAACACACGAAACAGATTCAGTCCCCAGAAGCTGCTTCTTGGGCTGTCATGGCCACGGCTATCGAGGGCGGCAGGCTCAGCTGTACAGAGGCAGGGCATGAAGAAACCCAGGCCCCGCCACCCTCAGCACACAGAGCAGGCACAATTCAGACCCCACCGGGCTCCAGACTTTCTCAGGGGCAGGCAGTGAAGACACCCTGGATTGCCAACTGGCCATGAAGTAGGAAGAACAGCTTCAGAATGTTTTTGGGACAGCCAGAGGCTGATGCAGACAGGCCCAGGAAGGGTCAGGACGCAAGTCAAAGTTGTTGTCAGATTCATGCAAGGCTCGTGGGACCACCCCAAGTCCTGACACGCTAAAATAACTTGAAATTACTCTGGTGACAAAAAGCAACTCAAAGCAATTATTAAATCAGTGATTAATCGAATAACTAATAGCACTAAAATACAGAACATCAGATATAACCCAGGCTCTGGGCTCCTTTCAAGAAAGCCTCCCCACCCTCTGCAATCTCCTACCAGCAAGTCAAGGCCCACAGGCCAAGCCTGCTGCTTCCATCAGAGAAACTACTGACTTATTCAAAGTCCACAACAGGGCTTTATTTTTTCTTTTCCACATCCTGTTCTGCAGCTTCCTTGGCCCTTTTTGCCCGGATGCCAAAGAGCCGGGCATTAGCACGAGCCATGCGAAGACTGGCAAATGCCTTGAAGTTCTTCTCTTCCTCGGTGATAACTCTGGCTTTCTCCTTCTTGTAGACCTGAGAGAGAGGACAAGGGTCAAGTCCAGCTGCACCAGTAAGCCACCAAGGCACGGTCCACGACCATATCAGCAGAACCCACAGGATTTCAAAGGAGAGCAGGGCATGCAACCCAAGAACTGCTGGAAAGCTTCACACTGAGGCTGCCAGCGAACTTGAGCAAACCACACATGGACTTACGTTCCGTATGGGCATTACTGGTCCCGTCAACTGGGTGGCCAATTTGAGTTCTTCAGCCTGTTAGAGAAGAGAATCAAGTGGGTTCAGCACCAATGTCCTGAGGACTCCACATTTCCCACCCACTAACGGGGTGCCCCACACCTGTTCCTGTGTCCTGTGCTCTTGGAGGCAGAATCAGTACCTGAGCCTATAGTGTTGTCAGCCCCCGTGTTCTTATTGAACTATTGTTCTATCTAATTGACAAAACAAGGACAGGTGGAGGCTCACCTTGTCCCATAAGAACCACCTACGTGTGAGACAGGAAAGTGGTTGAGCAAATACGTCCCCTGATTCGACTCACAGACGGCTCATCCCGATGGACACTCTCAACCTTCTTCTACAAGGTTTCTCTAAAAATCGTTTAGGATATCCAGCGTCCCAAAGGTAGAAATGCTTTCAACGGATAAAGTCTGGCTCCAAGTCAAAAAGCTTTCACCACGACCACAGAACAGCACATGACGGCTGCTGAGAGCAGCAACAGCGAACCGCGGCCCTCCCGGGGACTACTGCGTCAGTCCTACCACCTACACGCGATGGCCATGTTTTCTCCGCCCTCAGAGACCCCTCCCCGCACCCTCTTGCCCCACGCCCGGCAATCACCGAGCTGTCGCCCTTCTTGGGGGCCGACGGCTTCCTGGGGAAGAGGATGAGCCTGGAGCGGTACTCCTTCAGCCACTGCACGTTGGCCTGCAGGGACTCGGTGGACTTGTTCCGCCGCCTGGGGACCACGGAGATGCCGATGGTCCGGGCCAGCTTCTTGTGGATGCCGGCCACCTGCCGCGGAGCAGACGCGGGTGAGGCCGGGTGGTGGCGGGCCGCGGGCGCGCGTTCAGCGGTCAGACGAGGGTTCGCGTGCTCTCATCAGCGCGGTGCAGCGATTCCGGAGACGGTCATCACCCGCCTTACCTGGATTTTTGACATAGCATTACATCTCTTTTAAAGTCACATCGTGATTTCGGACTGCATCTACTGCCTTTATATGAAGTATGAACTTTTAGCACGTTTGGACTTCTCACCCCAATTTTATTATTCTGTTCATTTCACACTGTGACATTTCTATTCTATAACCCCAATTCCCAGATCCTTTTCAACTTGGTACTATGTTCTCTATCTAAAATGATTTAATGCTCATTACCCAGCTCTTTATTTCTCACTTTCCTCCCTGAGTTCTTTATCTCAATTCATCTCTTAATCTTTGAATTTCAATGTCCCCATGTGACTTCAAAGAGGGTTCCAGGTATCATGTTCTTAAGCTCTTGGGTTTAAGGAAAACTCCAGTGCAAAGATACAGTACGATCTTGAGTAAACAAATTCCTGCTTATCTTTACACTTGACTGATACGCCAGCTATTTATAAAGATTGGGGTCGTATTTTCTTTCCTTCTTGACTGTGCAGACACTCCGCCGCGCCCAGAGCCTGGGCCCCGGCCAGACGCCGTCTCCGACTGAGAAGAGGCCCCGGCTTGGGCCGCAGGGACCCCCCACGGCCGCGCCGACAGCAGCACGGAGCCGATGGCGGCGGATGGAGCCCGATGGCGCCGAACGCTCGCCCCAAGCGCCCACACCTGCTCGGCCGGAGAACAACCGAACGGAAAGGAAGCGCCGTCGCAAGGCAGACTGGGATGTGGCGGGCGCGACCAATCAGAAGCGCCGGGCGTTCTGACCAATCGGAGCCAGGAAAGGAGGAAGTGACGTCCAAGCCGTGTCCTCCCAGGCTCCCTCGCGCGACCAGGACAGACATGGCGCCGCCTCAGGCGCCGCAGTGCGGGGTGGTCCTGCTGCTCGACGATTGATTCTCTTGTGCCTTCGGAGCCACCCCGGCGCTGCAGCCTCTGCGCCGGCCCGGGAGGCGGTGCGGACATCCTGCGGCTGAAGGAAGACAGGGGCGGCTTGAATTCCGTGAACTCTTCGTTAGGGTTCTGCGAATTTTGCTGTTTGTGCGTTTCTGGGACACGGCACGTTAGCGGCGCAAAGGCGAAGAAGCTTCAGTGAAATGCAAATTAGCGCCTTCTAAAACCTCGGTCCTCCTCTCCGGCGTTTGTTCCCCCCTCCCCCCCATAAGAAAATAGCCTGTGATTCATTTTCAACAATAGCTTAACAAAAGTTGCTTACCTAGCTTAAGTTGCTTAGTGACAACCCCAGAAAGTACACTTTCCCAAAAATGACTTCTCAAATGGTGGCTGGTCACCAGCCCTTTGTTCTTTTTATTTCTTGGTTCTTCTTCCTCCTCAAGACTTCTGGCGTGCCTTTTTCACGGGCTTGTCTTGAACCTGTCCCTTTCTGCCAGAGGGAAGAGGACAATAGATGCCTTATAAATAATGAAATTTAGGGGCCAGCCCATGGCTCACTCGGGAGAGTGTGGTGCTGATAACACCAAGGCCACGGGTTCGGATCCCTATATAGGGATGGCCGGTTAGCTCACTGGGTGAGCGTGGTGCTGATAACACCAAGTCAAGGGTTAAGATCCCCTTACCGGTCATCTTTTTTAAAAAAAATAATTAATAAATAATGAAATTTAGGTGACATCCGGGAAGATTGTTCACCCCATAGTACTCAGCCAATGAGGAACTGGGGGAGGGACTTGCGCACTAGGGAATAAATTGCTTGTTGTCACCGTTTTGGGTGTGCCTGCCCAACAGACACATCTTGCAAAACCAGCATAAAGTCTCGCTTAGTCGTACCTCATGTCTCCATGTCCATTCTTTGGCATTGGACAAGTGAAGTCGTTTCTCATACCCCCCATCCGGTTAGAACATTTATGCTTCTTTCTTTACACAAAATGAACATTTATGGCGTGTTTTCTGTAAGCTGGACATTCGGTACTACACGTGCATTTTCACGTTTAATCCGCACAACCAGCAAGTGAGGTAGGAGCTACTACTGGCTTTTCCAAATGAGGAAACTTGGCCGAGGGATTAGGTAACTTCTCCGCGATCACCGAGACAAGCATCATCACAACAAAACCAAACCACATTAAGTAGCCAGGGCATACATCCATGTCCTGTGCCTGGCTCACCTCCTATTCTCCAGGACAAGTCTGCGAAGTCGCCATCACTCTACTGCTATCTGTAAACGTTTACATCCCAAAAGCATTTCTTTCCCACCCTCGCTCCAATCACCAAGCTTCCTCCTGGTAAAACTTAATCCACATTTAAAGAATTTCATGACTCCAAATGAGAAATTT
Organism: Galeopterus variegatus; assembly: GCF_000696425.1. Lineage (NCBI taxonomy): Eukaryota > Metazoa > Chordata > Mammalia > Dermoptera > Cynocephalidae > Galeopterus > Galeopterus variegatus. The sequence continues at coordinate 546,849 of NW_007726285.1, read as the reverse complement.
GGAAGCCTGTGTCTTGCACTGAATACATGGGTTGGTGATAGTTTTTTGCCTCACTGAGACACCCTTGGGTTGAGAAAATCATTTCTCAAGCCTTTTACAATATTCATAGCTGCTCTAATCCAGGCTATTCAATTTGCAAGTAATTTTCATGTGTTTCACAGGTTGACACAACTTGTCTTCCCAAGATTTCTCTAAACAATGTCCCCTGTGCTTTTCTATACAACCGGTTTCTTGGTGATAACTTCCTAGAAAAGAGTCTGTTTATCAAGCAGTAAATTCTAATGAAGGGTCAGCTTATTGGACTAGAAGAAAACAAGTCAATTAAGTTCAAAAAAATAGAATCACTTTTTATTCTCCTTTCCTGGTCTCTTATCATTGGTTACAGTGTGTTGCTGATGACACCAAGGTCCTGGGTTCGATTCCTGTATTGGCCAGCCACCAAAAATAAATAAATAAATAGACAAACTCTCAAATCTACCACTTAGTGGACATGTGCTCCATGTGAAACGAGGGCAATACAGCCCTGTTTGCTGCACAATTGTTTATAAATACAAGGGTGTAAATGAAAGCACTTTGGAGTAAACTCGAGAGTGGTATCCATCTGTGAAGTTAATTTTTAAAATCTCTTTAGTGGGCGGGTCAGTGGCTCACTGGCTGAGCGTGGTGCTGACAACACCAAGTCAAGGGTTAAGATCCCCTTACCGGTCATCTTTATAAAAAAATTAAAAAATAAAATAAAATCTCTTTAGTCTGCCATTTTTCACAAACACAGACAAGTTGCTTGGGAGGTTAATGGTCCACAAGTCAGTAAGAATATGGGCTGTGGAGCTGTCTTGGGTTCTACCTCTGTACTAATTTTGAGACTTTGAGCAAGTTATTTGAACTTTTCCCATCTGTGAAACAGAAAGACTGCTGGAAGGATGAACTGTGCTAAGGCCACAGGACACTGAATTTGGTGAATGAGTGATGCTGGTTGGTTCTAACACCCCAGGGCCCAGCTTTCTAATCTCAAAGACATTCTCATCTCTGGCACCAATTTCTCTTTCTGGACAGACCTGCAGACTCATGCAGCACCATCTGTCCTAACTCACACCTTCACCTAAGTTCCAGCTGCTCTTAATTAAGATGCTGCCCTGGGGCCAGAGGTCTGAAATTGGAAATACTGCTCCAAATCCAGTTAACTGGAAGGAAGTAAAGTTGTAATGTGAAGACTTTGTTCTGCTGCACATAAGCAAAACAGACAAAGAATCCAACTTTTCCAAGCTTGAACACTCCTCCCCTATTTCCTAGGAGAAGTGAGATAGGAAGGTTAAAAAATTCTGATATGAAATTCTGCTGAAAAGATGCTCAGCTTTCCCACTGGAAAAGACTGAAGTGAACAGTTATGCAGGAGTGTTTCTGATACAAAGACTTGGCTTGTCCAAGGGTTTTAAAAACCTTTAGCTATAGGGACAGTCCGTGTCCCCCTGGGCACAAAACTTCAGACACATCTCTGCCTAGGAACTTTTGTCCCAGGTTTGGGCCTGCAAGGGCCACTGAAAAGGCTTGTTAATACCCCTGGAAACAGCACTCAACCAAGGAGAGCCAGGGATTCCTGGATAAACACCCCTGGAGGGGAAGGGGGATGGTCTGCACAGGCTCCCTGAGTTCTCTTGCAGGAATGCGCTCCAATTACAGCAGTAACCCACACATTCCAAAACCACTCATTCCAAACCTGTACCTGCAATGACCTCCCCTTCCCTGCCTCCTCCAACCCCTGCTGGTGCTTCCTGAAAGCACCTCCCAGGATCTTGGTGTCTTCAAAACAAAATCCAATCTAAGACAGTCAATAACCGCTTCCTTGTCTTTCAGCATCTGGAACTCTTTCAGACACACAATTTTGATTATTTTTTATTAATATCATAGCAGCAAAGTGATTTTATAACATTTTACTAAAAATTAAAAAATTATGTCCTTATAGCACCTTGCAAAAATTAGCATAGTAACAATGTTTGTCATCTAAGTATGGGCTGATGTTTGAATCAGGAAAAGCAGCAGCCTAATAACTAAAATCAAGGACAAGATAATGGCACAGGACAAATACCCATTGGCCTTTCAGCTTCCAAACTCGTGGCCTACACATAAATCAGACTTTGGCTAAGTCAAAAGTGCCTCTAATACAAGACATGCTGATGTCAGTGAAAAACTGACAGTGTGTCATTATCTTTGTCAAACACGTTTCTTTATGAGCACAGAGTGGAGAATAAGTCGTGTTATGACTTTAACTTATGAGTTTTTTTCTTTTAATATTCTTTATAGATTTTCTGGGGCTTTCTGTGATTGTGTTAAATATTCCTATCTTCGGGCCGGCCCGGTGGCGCACTGCTACAGTGTGCCGCTTGGGAGCGCGGTGGCGCTCCCGCCGAGGGTTTGGATCCCACATACAGACCAGTTCCCGCTCACTGGCTGAGCAAGGTGTGGGAGCAACACCGAGGGTTGCGATCCCGTTGCCGGTCCCGGTCCGGTGCGGGCGCGACACTGAGGGTTGCGATCTGTTGCCGGACACGAAAAAAAAAAAATATTCCTATCTTCTTAAAGAACATGTGCTTGTCTCCACAAGGAGACCTCAAACACCAAACTAGATGAAGGTAGGATCACAGAAGGAACAATCAGGCTGCTCTGTGCCCACTCTGCTGGTCGGAGGATGGAGGCTCAGGACTAAGCCTGGCTCTTCAGCTATTCCAGCGTTGGCCACACAGATTGTCCAGGGCAGTCCAGCTGCTCCAGGGGACCACATGCTATTGTTGAAGCCCCTTCACCCCCAGGATCTTAAAGGAGGTGTGGGGGAGCAATGTGGTTTCAGCATGAGAGAAGAGTTCATATAAATCCCAGTGTCTTTGTCAAGTACAAATGAGGTACGTAGCAGATGACCAATGACCAATCAGAGGGGCCAATGTCTGAACAACTTACTTCTATAAACCACAGCAGAATCAAAGTGACTTTCCCTCACTGAGTGGCCACTGAGTCCACCCATGCTAGAGAGCGCTGGGAAGCCAAGTAGATGACCAAGACACCCCCTTAACTGTGCTGTGGCCCCTCATCACACTGGCACTCAGCAAATGCTGCTCCAAAGGGCAAACACAGGCCATTTCAGTGGGTGAAGTATAAGCGGGACAAGCTTGGCCACTTCCACTTCACAACAATTACGGATGATGCACCAGATAAAAACCTCCCAACTCCATGGTGATCTTTGGTAATGAACTTGGAGAAGCAGGATGAAGGTCAAAGAGTCCTCTCAAAACACTCAGTGCTCTCAGAGCTGCCCACGCTCAGGCCCAAGCCACACCCTGTCTGCCCATGTACTGCACAGCAGGCACTTCCTTGGAGCAACCACAGAACCATCCAGATGTCACCACACAGGGAGGGTGGAGGCAGCAGCAGGAGGTATGAGTAGGTGAGCACATGTCACACACCCGAGGCGTGAAGAGCCCAGTCCACTGTGGAGCATCCTGGGCCCTCTACCCTATGTGGTATAGGCCCCAGAGTCCTACAGAAGGAGCTTTCCACTTAGTTATTGCATGGCTCAAGTTTTAAACTGAAAATACAAGATCCTGTGATCCAGGACAAACCCTCTGGCCCCTCCCAATTACAGGTGGCCACTCAATACAAATGGAGATTCTTCATCCACAGAATTTATTAGTAAAATATCAAAAAAATTATCGGGGCATTAAAAACCATGGTGTCCCCCACACAGCATGACCAGACCCCCAAGGACCACACAGTGGGAGGTGGCGGTGTTTGAATCCTCTAGAGCCCGGAGCCTGGTCCCAACACTGTGCCCCGTTGATGAGTGAGCACAATGAGAGAACCAGTGAGGACCAGGACAGCCGGCTCAGAGGGTCCTTTCATCTCAGGCCCTGTTAGCATTCTGAGGGGGCAACGAAAAAGGGGACAGGCTGTGCACAAGCTTCAGGCATGAACAGGGGACTGTTCAGTCTGACTGCTGTGCTGCCGCTGGATCAACAGGGCCACACGCAGTCACAACAGTGTCTGTAAGCCTGGGAGCACGAAAACCATTACAAGCATGCTCATAACAAGCACTGACAGCCTTCCCCATAGGGGAAAATGATACACAAATGCAAAGTCCAGTCAGTCATCTCTGCAAAGAAATTTACTAATCACGTATAGGAGATCAGTAAGTAGACGCCAGAAGCCCTTTGGCAGAGACCATCAAGGGCTAAAAGAGGAGGTGCAGATTTCAGTTGCAAAGAAAATCGGAGCTAAGTAAAACTTCACCTCCTGGGCCACCCGCACAAACAGCCAGGGAATTCCAACTACTTTGGCCATGAGGGCTCTTCTTGAAGCGGAGGCTGCTGAGCCACCTCCTCCTCTGCAGAGTCTTGCTTCTCCCGCTGGGCGTCGGGCCACCTCTGTGGTGCCATCATCTTCTTAGGCCCATGGGGTGGGGGGCCGATGAGAGCCTCGATGTCCTCGTAGTTGATCACTTCCTTCTCCAGCAGGGCATTCGCCAGCTGCAGGAACAAGTGGGGCAGTGTGAATCCCTGACAGACACAGACCATAGCCTTTGAGAGCAGGCATCTGAGACAGGAATGCAGTCAACAGAGCGTCTCTGTGTCCCAGGGAGGCAGAGGCACCATGGCAGCATGAGCAGAGAAGAATTGCTCCCTGTCTCAACCCTGGAAGGGACTTTCCAGCTGCCAGCCTCAGGAATTTTCCTACTTCCCTTCAATATCTCTGCTTACTTCTGGAGGCTGTGATTTCCTCCCCCAAATGAGGTGTGTGTGCATGTGAGGAGTGAATGCAGAGCCTCCTGATGCAATCTAGGGAGCAGGCACTGATGCTGAGCTGGGAGGCTGGGGAGCTCACAACCTGGGGAGGGGGTTTCTGCCATTCTAGACATGACCCTGGAAAACATTTAAAATGTATCCTGAGCGCCCTGTGTCATCAGTGCCACCACTATCCTGGCTCAGCCCTGATGACAAAAGAATGTGCCCACAGCTGCATCCTACTGATTGCTGTTAAGGCACAACTCTTCTACATTTTCTAAACAAAATGGTAATCCCTGAAACGGGGGCGATGTATCTGTGGCTATACCACAAGAAACAAACATTTCCTCCTCTGGCTGCTCTGGCAGTACTGGGACCCACCGCCACTGTGAGTAGCTCACAGTTCAAACAGAAGTCAGGGGACACTGCTCTGCAGTCAGTGGGACTCCCCCAGCCTGCGGCCTTGCCCCCACCCTTCTGTGCTTCAGGGCAGCATTTGTCAACAACGAGGCAGATGCTGGCTCAGCCTGAAACCCAGCACTGCCCATGCTGGTCAGGGGGCCCCAAAACACATGCCTGGCAGCAGTCGCCCCACTTTAATAAAACAAGAGCAGGCTGGAGAAACAACCATCCATCTGTTCACACATGGCCCAGCACCACCCACCTCTACTGCATCCTGGGCAGCAGTTATCAGAACCAAGCAACATGAAAGGAACTCCAACCCTGGGGTTGTCCTCCCAAAAACCCACCACCCACTCTCCTTCTAAGAAAAACACCAGACAATCCCAACTGAAGGACATTCTAGAAAACACCTGACCAATCCTCCTCAAAATTGCCAAGGTCAACTCAAAGCCCAAGGAGATGTAACAGCTAATGTCATGTTGGATCCTAGATGAGATCCTGAGACAGAAAAAGGACATGAGGGGAAACTGAGGAAATCTAAATACAGTGGGGACTTCAGGTGATGATAACTTGATGAAGCTGGTTCATCAGGTTGTGAAAATGCACTCTACTAATGACAGGCGCTAACTTGAAAGAACTGCATGCGGCGGGGGTGGGTGGGTAAGAGAAGTCTCTGCTCCACATTTATTTTTCTTTCTTTCTTTGGTGGTTGGCCAGTGTGGGGATCTGAACCCATGACCTATGGTATTACAAGGTTGTGCTCTAATCAACTGAGCTAACAGGCCAGCCCAGTTCTGCTCCACATTTATAACTCTTCTGTGAATCTGAAATTACCCTAAAATTTAAAAAATTATTTGTTTTGGGGGGGGGACGGACAGCTGGCTGACACGGATCAAACTCTGGACCTCAGTGTTATTGGGACCATATCCAACTTGCTCTAACCAACTGAGCTAATCAGCCAGCCTCAGAATTGATTCTTATGATTTTTTTTTTTTTAAAGATGACTGGTACGGGGATCTTACCCTTGACCTGATGTTGTCAACACCACGTTCTCCCATGTGAGCTAACCGGCCATCCCTTGGCCTTGGTGTTACCAGCACCACACTCTCCCAAATGAGCCATGGGCTGGCCCTCAAAATTGATTTTTTAAAAACTTTTCAGGAAAAAAGCTTAAGGGTTGGAAAAAGATTAAACAAAACTGACAAAACGCTGATAACAGCTAACGCTGGGTAATGGGAATGAGAGGGCTCTACGTTCTCTCTACTTTGAAGGAACTGGCTTGACATGTTCATAATAAAAAGCAAGGAAAAGGTAAGATTTCACTTGAGCTGGGTGGAGTTCATACTGGCTGTGCTGCGTTCTACACTCTGTGTACACTTCATGCAGCAGTGGAGGATGTGGGCAGCTGTGTCAGCACAGCCACAGTGGATCCCAGCCTCCCAGAGCCTCACCGCCTGCAGCTTATCTAGGTTGTCTTGCAGCACCTTCTCAGTGTGTCTGTAGGCCTTGGCCACCAGCAGCTTTGCTTCCTGCAGAGGAAAGGGAACAGACAGGTCATAAGCAAGGACAGCGGACTGCTATTTACAGACTCACCACCTATAGCCTGGTTCCCACCACAACACAGGAAGACACACAGCTTCGGGAACACGGCCCGTCACCTCTCATGATGAACAGGACTCAACTTCCAGCAGTCTCCCGCCCCCACACCCAGTCCCAGGAATGCCCCGGTTGAGGACACCTGCCCACCAGCCACTCACACCCTGTAGGCAGCCACTGTGGCAAGCCCTGGCTACCCTCTGCCATACCTGCACTGCCTTATGAGCACATGCCTGGATACCATCCTAGCCCAGGTTGCAGGCTGCATGCAGGTACTGTGCACTGGCTCTACCATTCAGTGCATGTATCTGATATTCTTCCCAGATTCACATCCATAATCTCATTAAGAGCAATCTAGGCCCTCAGCCAAGAAAAAATACTAGACAGGAAGAGCCACAACACAGCCCAGGAGGGAAAACCCAGGCCGGGTCTGTAGCCACATGCTCAACTAGGACAGCCTGTTCTGAGGGAACGGGTGGCTTTTGTGTGGCAGACCTGGACACGCCCACCACCTATGTGGGCAGGAGGAAGGCAGTAGGCTGCACAGACTCACGTGGTCCATCATCTGCTGGAGACCCTGGCTGAAGGGGCGCCGTCCAATGCCCACAAGGCCCTCCTGTGCCTCGGGGAAGGAGATGGGCCCAATGCTGGGTGCCATCCCGAACTGCTTCACCATGGAGTAGGCCATGCGGGTGACCTTCCTCAGGTCATCCTGTGCCCCTGAAGTGTGGGGTCAAGAAGGGAGGACATCCTCAGGACCACATGTGCAAAGGAGCACCAGGCCCCAGGTACGCTGGTCAGAGCCCACAGGCCAGAATCTCGCTTCCTGTCCACTCCATCCCTGAGAACCTCCACTGCAGGGCCAGACAATGGGGACATGTGCACCTTGTTACTGCTCCTTAAGAGAGAGTCTTAACACTTTAAGAAGTGCTCTTTTGTTTAAAAATCAGCTACTTGGGATGCATGTCTAGGCTCACTTTGTGGCAGTTCTAACAAGCCTGTCGACATTGAATGTGATGTCCCTCGATCAAGCAGGGACCCTTCTCCTCCTCTCTGGACACCCCACTAAAGGAGCAGCATGACACAGTGACACGGTTCAACTTTACTCACTTTGTGTAGCCACCACCAACAGTTCACCATTCAAATGCACCTACAGCCTGCATATGTGTGAAACTTTTGTACAGTTATATTACTTAAAAGTCTTGCTTACTTCTAAATGTCCTTTGCCCACAGCTCATCTTTAAAAAATACTTAGTGAAACTCAAAAGCACATCTGTACCACACTATTTAAATTCTTCCATCGGATTCACCCGTCACACACATTGGAACAGAAGTGACAACAAGTGTAAGTCCAGGTCCTACGGGGGCCACTGCTCACCAGAAGTGATCTTGTTGAAGGAGATGGCCTCTGATGCACGGCCGCCTAGGGCCATACACATCCTCTCAAACAGCTGCTCCTGGGTAAAGAGGTGCTGATCTCTCGGGAGCATCTGGGCAAAGCCCAGTGCAGCGTTTGTCCGTGGCGCTATGGAGACCTGCAGAATGTCAAGATGGCCCAGTCAGCATGGCAGGATGCGGCTTTAAGGAGGAGGGTGGGGGACAGTATAAGATAAATGTCATCAGAGGGTCTCAAATCAGGCAAATTTGAGCTGTCTCAATCTTGTAACAAAGTAGAATCCTAACACTAAAGACAACCAGCCCACAGGAGCACAAGGGGGTTTCTAACTGAGGGCACCTGCTCACACGCTGTCGAGGTGTGCCTTCCTCCTATGTTACCATGTGTGCAGGATGTAGAGACAGGGCCTCCTCACAGACGCCAAGCAGCTGCACTGCCCCCTGCCACTGCGTGCTCATGCAGCAGTGGGAAACCCAGGAGGCACAAGAAAAAAGAGGCTGTCCTTGCCTTCGCCCAACACCAGGTACGTGAGAAGGGGATGTGTCGTTCTAACAGAGCAAGAAGAAACTGGTCCACTAGGAACGAAGAAGGACGGGGAGGGAGCAGGTCCCCTGCTGCCCAGCTGCTGTTTCTGACTGCCACAGCTGTGAGAGGAGAACATCAGTGTGTCCTGAGAATCCCAAGAGGAAGCTTAATTTAAAATCTAAAACTAGGGGCCGGCCCATGGCTCAGTCGGGAGAGTGTGGTGCTGATAACACCAAGGCCATGGGTTCGGATTCCATATAGGGATGGCCGGTTGCTCACCGGGTGAGTGTCACCAAGGCCATGGGTTCGGATTCCATATAGGGATGGCCGGTTGCTCACCGGGTGAGTGTGGTACTGACAACACCAAGACAAGGGTTAAGATCCCTTTACCGGTCATCTTTTAAAAAATAAATAAATAAAATAAAATAAAATCTAAAACTAAATTGCCATTACAAGGTTATAATGACTGTTATGGTGATAATCACAATAACAACCAAATCATTAACACACTATCTGTACCAGGAAATTTTTTTCATTATGACTAGATTATACGACTTTTAACAATCATATAAAGTAAAAATTCTGGGAGCAACATGAAATTTAAAATTTTGATATTCTGTTCATCATGGGTTTTCTTTCTTCCGCACCGCGCTCAGCCAGTGAGCGCACCGGTCATCCCCATATAGGATCCGAACCCACGGCGGGAGCGCTGCTGCACTCCCAGCGCTGCACTCTCCCGAGTGCGCCACGGGCTCGGCCCAATGGGTTTTCTGATTAATTTTGATTATTTTTGAGATAATTGTGTTAAAATATTATTTATCTCATTACTGACATAATGTGACCCATAAATGTGACACCCAAGGTGAGGGTCCTCTCACCTCTCGCTGGGCTTGGTCTCGATCCCCTAGTGACTGCTGAGCACACCCCAGGTGAATGCACGCATGTAAAAGCAGCATGCACTCTGTCACAAACACTAGCCCTCAACCCTCCTACAAGAATAGAGAAAAGAACCGTTTTCAAACATAACCACACTAACGATCTACTTTGCTACAACTAACACCTTTGAAAAACAGCTGCGGACACTAAACACTGGCACACCAAGCTGGCCATGAGCTACGCAGTTTGCATCTGTGCAGGGTGCAGGGAGGGTGGGACGCATCCGCTGCCTTCTCAGGGGGGCTGCAAGCCACACCCCTACATGTATTGCACAGCGGTGGCCCTAGAACACTTGTCTCTGAGCATGTCATGCTACAACTATAATCCATGCCCTCAGCTTAGAGGCTGGGCACCCACAGTGCGGTTACATCTTCCTCAATAGTCACTTGGATCTCCTGATCATGGGTTCACGCATTTTTTGGAAGCTATCTATAATACAACCATCTGATGGGAATAAACTTTCATCAAGTTCACAACTGTCTATAAGAGTAGTATTTTTAAAATCTGTACTCAAGTCACTGCTTTTCAACATCGGGAGTCATCTTAGAACTGACAGCGTGCAATTCTTAGTCCCAAAACCGAGGGCAGATGAGGATGGTGAGGCCTGAGTCATGTCACGCTTGGTAACTGAAGCCGCAGCTCAAACATGACCCACTCCTGCCTCCACATCCCAGTTTCCACCTATTGTTCAGGCACAGTCACCTCCCACCCCATTCCCTGGACCATGACCACTGCTGGCTGTTTGCTTTCACAAAACACAAACGCAGTATTTACAAAGTCAGCTTTGTGCAAGGGCCTGCCCGAGACCCACCTTCATCACAGCCTCGGTGTGCTCCAGCAGCCAGCCAACCAAGGCGTGGCCCGATTCATGAAACGCAACCACCTTCTGCTCCTCCTTTGACAGGATCTTGCTCTTTTTGATAGTCCCTGTAAGAATGCCAAGAATCAGCATTGAGATGCATGCACGCAGGCATGCATGCGCTGGGTGGCTGCTGGGCTCTGTCCGGCCCTGGCACTGGTTTCCCCCTCTCGTTGGCCGAGCAAGGCCTTCTCTGCATGCTCCCCTCCTGCAGCCCTGTCCCAAACTCTCACCCACAACACCACTCCTCACATCCCAATTCAAAAGGAAAACCTTTAGGTAGGAGAGAAGTTGGAGGAGGTCATATTTTTTTCTTCTATAAATGCTGGAATCATCAGAACAGCTCCTGCAGCCTTTATGAACAAGTATAACCCTTCCAACAAGTACCCTCCCTGCCCCACTGGATGGGCCCGCAGGAAAGGAGCTGTGCATGGGGGTCAGGGATGGCTGGCTTCTGATTTTGTCACTGACAGGATTAGCAGGGGGTCTCCTCTGAGCTCTAGATTCCCTGTTCCCTGTGCCCCTCAGACCTGGAGATGGCAGCTACAGCCCCTATCACCTGACAGTTCTCACGCATCCCTTGACTAGCTGACCACCTCCTACCTCGGAGACGACACTTTATATTAAATTTCCTCTGTTCTGGGCCAAGCCTGTGGCGCACTCGGGAGAGTGCGGCGCTGGGAGCGCAGCGGCACTCCCACCGCAGGTTCGGATCCTATATAGGGATGGCCAGTGCGATGCGCTCACTGGCTGAGCACGGTGCGGCCGGTCACAAAAAGGACTAAATAAATAAATAAATAAATTTCCTCTGTTCAAATTACTGGTGAGGTTTCATTCACTATCTCAAAATTCCCAAACATCTTCAAATTTCCATTTTATGCAACTTGAATAAGCCCTAGGTTCGGAGTATTTCCATGCTACTAGAATCCTTTATCACCATTAACTGTAAGATTATAAATTCTAAGACACATCATCTGTATCAGATGAATATTTCAACCAGAGTGACTGTAGGAGTGTATGTGCATGAGACCACAAGGCTTTACCTGAACACAAACTACTGCATTTCTTTTTTTTCTTTTTTTTTGTCTTTTTCCGTGTCCGGCAACGGATTGCAACCCTCAGTGTCGCCCCCGCACCGGACCGGGGACCGGCAACGGGACCGCAACCCTCGGCGCTGCTCCCGCGCCTCGCTCAGCCAGCGAGCGGGAACCGGTCTGCATGTGGGATCCGAACCCTCGGACGGGAGCGCCGCCGCGCTTCCCAAGCGGCGCACTTATCCCAAACTACTGCATTTCTAACAAGGACCAGCAAAGGATGTCCATGCTTGGAATGAGGACAGAGTACATGCCCCAAGCACACACACAGACAGTGTCCTGTTAGTATTTTCTTTAATGGGCCTGCAGTTCCCACTCAACCTTTCCTGCTTTGATACTACTCTATTACCAAAAGCTTATCAATTTCCATATAAAAATAAATGGCTTATACAAAAACAAATTTTTAGTAAATTGCAAGGCAACTTCAGTCCTCTCTATCCTCTTGGCTGCTGTGCAGAAAATGGAGAGGGTTTTGCTCCAGGCATGGTGGCCACCTGTCTGTCCTTTGGAGACAGCTACTTTCCTGTGCTGCAGCCCTGGGAAACTAGGTGGCATCTGTTCCAGATATTAACTCAAACTGAGAGCGACAGAAACGCACTTCCTGCAGGGCTTGCTTACGAGGGACGCTCTGCACTTCTCAAACATCTGTGGCAAGGACCAGCTCCCTTTTTAAAATGTTCAACCTGCAGGGCCGGCCCCGTGGCGCACTGCTACAGTGCGCCACTTGGGAGCGTGGTGGCGCTCCCGCCGAGGGTTCGGATCCCACATACAGACCGGTTCCCGCTCACTGGCTGAGCGAGGAGTGGGAACAACACCGAGGGTTGCGATCCCATTGCCGGTCCCGGTCCGGTACGGGCACGACATTGAGGGTTGCAATCCGTTGCCGGACACGAAAAAAGACAAAAAGAAAAAAAAAAAAAAATGTTCAACCTGCCTCGGACTTGACACTACTGGTCTGAACTCCAATCAACGAGGGGGATGTGCTAATCACATCTGGATATTGCCACTATGGGGCTCTAGAGGTTTCTAGATCTTACTCTCAGTTTCAGTCCTGCTCTCCTCAAAACAGGCATGGACCCCACTCTGAGCAGCCACAGTTAAGCACTTCTATAAAGCATCCCCATCTCCCCACTGCCAAAGCTCATCTCTCACTCCCATTAATGATAAGGGCCATGAGCTTTAGCAGAGAGGAGGTCACAAGGAAGCTCTCTGCCAGGCTAAAAGCTGAAGGCACAGACACCCCTCACGTTCTTTGGCGGTGGCAGCTGCTACCTACCTGAAATGCAGCCAGCGTCCTGGCCTCAGAGACGAGGCCCGTCCTGATGGCATCACTCCTCAGCCACCACACGATGGCTGACAGGCTGAGCTCTGTCACTCTTGGGTTTGCAAGGTATTTTTATATTTGAAGAGTATGTCTGCTCTTAGGTCAATGTGCATTATTTTAAACTAAACTATACTGTAAAGACCTGACATCAAAAACTGAAATACTTTACGTATTCCTCTCCTGTCCAACAATTTCCCTGCTATTTACTATAACATCCAAGCCTAGATTTGGTTCCATCTACCTCATCTCTAAATTTTATTTTTGGTGGGATTGGGCTCCATCATGGTGCTTCTGGGGTTGAAGCCTTGCTAAGATCACAGGCCTCAGCAAAGGGGCGTGACCCTCATACCAGCGATGACGCGCTCCACGGCATACTCAAAGTTGAACGTGTGGACAGACGTGTGTCCCTCCCGTGCAGCGTGCAGCGCGGCCTCGTTGCAGATGTTAGCAATGTCTGCGCCTGTCAACACAAACAAGGGGTCTTGGGTGGGCATGTTGCTCTACCAGCACTTAAGAAGAAGAAGGGACTGGCCAGTCGGCTCAATTGGTTAGAGTGCAGTGTCTTAACATCATGGTCGCAGGGTTCGGTTCCCCCAGCAAGCCAGCCACCAAAAAAAAAAAAAAAAAAAACAAA